>NC_143427.1:10728571-11032500 GCF_059467195.1 Physcomitrium patens | reverse complement strand
AGATTGGAAGCATATGATAGACAAAATTAATCATAAAATGGCAAGGAAGTGTAGCGTTAATAACTCCCTAATTATATGTATTTGATATAATGAAATCTATTTAAAATTATCTTTTTTTGTAATTTTAAAAATATTTGTATTTTTAAATATAAAATATAATATAATATATAAAATATAATATAATATATAATATATAATATAATAAAATACAAGCACATGAATCACAAAAAAAATAAAATAGAGAATGTTAAGAAATGCTTATTGATTAATTTAATTAAAAAATAATTTCTATAATATCTATATTTTAAAAAAAATATCCAATATATATCAATAATACAAAAATAAAATTTATTTTTAAATAAATATTTTATTAAATTTTATTGATATTTCTTAGTAATATAATTCTATTAATTTTAATGTAAAATATTTAATTAATTAGCAGATTCAATACACAATTTAATTAGTTGCATATTGTACTAATGAAAATAGCATGATTTGCAAATTCATTCTATTATAAACCTTGAAAGTAAAACCTTTTTGAAAAAATTAATAATATAAATTAATAGATATTTAAAGACAATTATTTATAAAAGATATTTTATTGTTTTTGATGAATATTATAACTAAAAAATATTAAATATTATAATACAAGTGTGTGTTTATAAGTGATCAATTTATATCAATATGCCATGAAACTTACTGCAGAAGCACTATATATATATATATATATATATATATATCTACTATACATGCTAAAATAATTTCAAGATTTTAGTTCATAAATAATATTTAAAGTTTTTGAAAATTAATTGTAGATCATATAATTATCCTAGTATTCAATAGATTACTCTTCTTCAAGACAAATTTTGTACATAGATAGGATTTTTACATAATTATTAATGCAATCCCTTGATTTCATATATATATACAACCATTAGCTTGTAATCATTCTATACATTTAATGCTTTTATTCTCACAACGATTAGTTACAGTAAACTTCATCCATATGATTGTATTCTTAAATAAAAATGAAAAAAACAGATATTCATCAAATTTCTTAGCAAAATCATACTTTTTTTTCTAATATAAACATAGAGCACGTAAAATATTTTATTTATATTGGTGCTACACTTACATATAAAAATTTAAGTTACATCCAACCAGTTGTTTTTGTTCTTCACAACACTCCTTCCATGATTTCTGAAACTTTATCAAGTACGCAATTTATATGTTTTTATCATTTAAATAAAATAAAATAAAATATGTATTAAAAATTTAGAGAAAAAACTTTCCAATCAAAAGAATATAATATAATTTTAAAAAATCACGATAATTTCATCAAAAAATAAATAAATAAAAAATAACAAATATTGTTGACAAATTTTTTGGATTTTCAACAGCAAATTTATATAAGATTTAAATGAATATCTTACATTATATCAGTGTCTCTCTCTCTCTCTCTCTCTCTAAATATATATTCATATATACTTCTCAGAATTCATGAAATCAAGGTTGAAGTTCCGTACATGTGAATGAAGTGACAACCTATGTTTCCACATGCTTGAAGCTTGTGAATATATGAAAAAGTATGAAACATTATAATTTATCTACAATGGAAAATAATAATGTTTGATGTCTTCTATTTCACACTTTTACTTCAAAAGTTTCTTACATTTATGTTCATTTCTCAACAATAATCAAACCATGGTTCATGTCGAAGACTTCCATTCATATCATCATCAATATAAAATCAATATTTCTCTCATTAATAAGATGTGCAATTCCATCAACACTTGCTTACTTGTTCCACATATGAATACACACCATTTTAACTGACGAGGCCCAGATTTCTAGCACATTTTTCACATTGTGTATGTGCGCCTTGGGGCCTTCTAGATTCAGAGCATCTAGTCAAGTTCATTCAATTTGGATGCACCTGGTCCACTTAGCTCCTTTAATTTTCTAAATTTTTTTTTGGATCTTATGCTTTTTCACTAAATCAATTCAACTCATTGGATGCTTCAACTTGACATTTGAGGGAGAATAAAATATCATCTATTTAAAGTCTGGGTAGATTTTGCATTCCATTTCGAGAACCTTAGACAATTTGCATACATGGTTTAAAAAAATGCAATTTTATTATTATTATTATTAGTAGTATTGAGTGGTCATTTGTGTTTAATACTTAATATCGCTTGCGTAAGTAAAAGAAAAATGCAATCCTGTCTATTTCATCTCTGGCAATTCTACCAGTGTCTATGATTAGATGGCAATGACTTCAAATAGATGATTTCTGAAAATACAATGTGATTATACCAAAAACTTGAGCAAAAGAAACAACTTTTCCTTTTCCTTTTCCTTTTTTTATCCCCCCCCCTTTTTTCCCCCAATGAAGAATACTGATTTTGTTTGAATAACTCTACAAGAATTTATATGTACACGTGACAAGTTTTTACACATGCGTTCATACTTACACAGCAAATGAACAAAATGGGGCATAGAATTCCAAAGAAACAAAGGAATGGTTTGGTCAATGACGAGGTAATGGGGGTTCCGTGTAGCTTTTGGGATCCCATTCACTCACAATTTCTTTTATTAAAAAATAAAATAAAATAATCCCCATCATTTCTTTCTGTAGCATGAACACACAACCAACCATATCCTTAACTCTTTTTACATTCTTTATATATATATAGATAGATTTATGTGAGTGTGTGTAATGTGGTGAGCAATCAAGTGGATGTAGGAGTAGACCTAAATGAAAGGAACATGTGCACATGGGTTCTCCAAAGAACAAAGCCAAGTGATGTTTTGGCAAACATGGCATTATTGGAGAATGAAGAGGGAAAACAAGATGGAAGCAGACAAAACTATGTATGCAGCATGTGGAATAGCTAGTGTTGATTGCAACTGGAGTGGTGGCTCCACCAGTAGCTCTTGTGAGATAATTCACAAGCAAATTCTTTCAGGTAAATAAGAAGGTCGAAGGATTCAACTAACCTATGGTCCACTTCTAGAAAAAGAAAACAAAATCAACAACAACGACAACAACTGCCTGTAATCCAAAGCAATAACCCACATACTCACTCAACTTCGTTTCCTCTCTTTCCAACGTGGAATTCTTTTCTATTTCAAGGTGGGTTAATGTTTATTTATCTATTTATTTATTTATTTATTTTTCTTCTTCTTCTTTTGAGGTAGAGTAGTTGGGTGTGAATCAGTTGGAATGCAGGTGCTGAAATCAGCAAATCTGCCATCGGTTGCGCCTGAAATTCATCACCTTGAGCAGCCTAGATGGGGAGGGAGGGAGGGAGAAATGAGACCCACGAAGCCAAGTGCCATAGAAAAGCGCCGTAGTTGTAATGGGCCCAGGAGTGTGGAGGGCAAGCGTAGGGGGTGATGAGAAAAGTAGTGGTAGTCGTAGAAGTAGGCCATGCGGTGCTGACGCAATGAAAGGGACGAAGGGGGACGAGCTCGGGCCATAGCCACCACGGCGACCAAGGCCATGGCGATGGCGATGATCCGATGAAAGAGATGCCGATGCTGTCGATGCTGGTGCTGATTGTTCTACCTCGATGAGGCATAGCAACAAAGGCCAACAACAAGGCCAACGCGCAAAGCGTTGGACTCCGCACCACTCCAAATCCAGACACTCTAGACACACACTCGTCGCCACTCCGCTCTCGTCTTCTCTACTCTACTCTACACTACTCTTCCCCTTTCTCGTTACGCCGCTCCCCTTCAGGTCGACCTGAGTGAGTGAGTGAGTGAGTTCCTGGGGTGGTATCTGTTCTTCGCGGTGTTTCTCGATGAGTTTTATGGCATTGATAGAAGGGCGGTGACGCTACCATGCGGCGGAGGAGTGGAGGTTAGAGGTTGTGTGTGTAGGAGGGGAGATGATGGTGGAGAGTGGCGGGGGCGTGGCGAGGGATTTGGGTGGGAATGAAATGGCAATGCAGTGAGTGGGGTGGTGTGTGGGTGGCCGGGGGAGTTGGGGGTTATGGCGCGAGGAGGAGTTTAGGTGTGAGCGGCAGAGGGAGAAGGGCAGCGTGGGGGTGATACAGGGTCGGATTATGGAGTGGAGGAGCTTGTGGCGGATCGAGAAAGGGTTGCCTGTGGTGGACCAGGTGGTGTGGTTGTTGCGGGAACACCATTTTGTCATGCACGTTGAGCCTGGCTGGGTGTGCGGTCAGGGTTTTGCGAAGGTCGAATAGTAAGAGAAGCGCGGGGGAAGGGACCCAGGGGAGCGGGCGGAGGGAGGGTGAACAGGCTGTCGCACAAGCGGGGGAGTCGATGTGCGGAAATTGTAATCTACTATGAGTGGTGGGGTTGGTAGTATTGAGGTGTAGGGTTGAAGGGGCGGAGTCATGCCGATGATGGATGTGGGTGTGCGACAATCTGCACGGTCGCCATCGTCGGGTGGCGATTGCAGCAGCGACGACGACGACTCAATTTCGGGAGTTTCTAATGGCAGGGAGCGCAGGCTTATGTATCCGATGCCCCAGTCCCATTGGTTTCCCCGATCGTTTTCGTTCGGGCCGTACGTGGCACCGAGAGTTTCTAGGCAGCGTAGTGGAGCCAATGCACCGGCTAGAGCGTCGTCAAGGCAACATTTTGGAGCCAGTGCACCGCGATTGCACATTCAGGTCACCCGTCCGGTACATCTCTGCTCCTGGGTTATAGACTCGTTGAATGAATAGGTTGGCATGCGTAGTAGGGCAACAGTGGCCGGAGCCGTGTATGGTGTATGTTGGGGGCTTGGCTCCGAAGTTTTGAAATTGCACTTCAGTGTATAAGTCACGTGTTTTGTAATTGGAGCAATTGGGGTTTCTGGATTAAGTAGCCTACTGTCGTCGACGGTCGGTGGCCCTAGCAATGCATTGTTCCAATTCCTACGAGCTGATGTTAGGGCTTGTGAAGATAAGCTTGAGCGTGATGACAATACGACTGTATACACGTGAGGACGTTGTCACTATCATGGGCGTTTTTGTGTCACCCTTATTCAGCTGATGAATGCGACGAAATGTTTCGTGTTGATGACGCAGTTGGCATACAAGCTTACGAAGGATATCGTGGGAACTTATCAAAACTGCAACCCCGAGTTTGCATTTTCACCGGATCTGAATCCGAAGCGATACCTGACTGCTCCATCGACAATCGTTTCTGAGAATGGGCTGGACAATGAGAAGCATGATCTTGTGCTGTATTTCAATCAAGTTCTAGTGAATGACGATGGCACTCGCAGGTAGGAATTGGTATGCTTGGGACGAAAATGATTGTAGTTTTGTTATTTTTTGTTTAGTCCTGCTCGAGCGTGCAGCTTGTCCGTGGTTAGGGCATGACTTAGATGCTCAGTTTCACCACGGTAGATTTTGGATGGAGGAAGGGCGCGTGGACATTCGAAGTTCTGGCAGAAATGCCGAACTTTTGGGCAGAGCACGAGGCATTGGGGTGCTTGGTGCATACAGGAAGTGTGCAAATTGATGTGAGGGAGGTTTTGAACGCGTGAGGGTGGTGTTTGCCTGTGGGTGTGGGTGCGCTCGCAGATATGTTGTGAAAGATCTAGTGGGTTCAGGTACCTTCGGACAGGTGGCAAAATGTTACACGGAGGAGACGAACGAGTACGTTGCAGTGAAGGTGATAAAGAATCTTCCAGCTTACTGCACCCAAGCGCGGTTCGAGATCGGCATTTTGCACATGGTACTCATGCACGGATACTCCTCCCGTCGTTTTCTGAGTTTAATTGTGAGTCTATGATTGGAAGAGCTTGGGAGAGTCTGTTTGTGGTGGATCAGTTGGAGGAATGCTAGAGGCATTAGGAGGGGCTAGAATTACGGCTGGAGATTTTCATGACGACGATAAATCAGGCCAGTTGGAGTGCGTGAACTTCTTATAGGCAGGTTTTCAGGAGTTATTGGATATTCGGATAAAATAGGCAGTTGTTAGTCCGTGATCTAGGACCTTCTCGACTCACGGTTCGTAATAAGAAACTTAGGAGGGTGTTCAAGCTTTATGTGATTTGGACGGGAAGAAGGTCTGGATTCGTGTGGATGCATGCCTGATTGAAAAGAGTTGCTCTGACATGCGGTTGTTGACTGTGATTGACAGCTGAACAAAGAATACGATCCAGATGACAAGTATCACATCGTTAGAAGCCTAGACCATTTCCAACACCATGGGCATCTGTGCATCGTGTTTGAGCTTCTTACGGAGAACTTGTGAGTGCATCCTTCAAAGTGGGGGATCGCAGTGAAATGCAGGATTTGGTTTTGTTGGTTCTAGGTGGCAAATAGAAATATGAAGTGGGTGTAGTCCTAGTGTGCATGAGAGTAGTGGCGCACCCTATGACATCTTTTGGCTCAGGTGATACGTTGTGCAGTTTCACTCGCAGGTTTTACAAAGAGCGTGGCATTCATGGCTGGTTTAGTGGTAGATTCAGTTACGATGTGTATATTTGTTTCTTACATCTTGTCGGGGGGTTATGGTACTGCAGGTACGAGTTGTTGAAGAAGACGAGTTTGAAGGGCATGTCGCTTGTATTGGTGCGGATGTTCACCAAGCAGGTATGAATCTTGTCGGGGCTGAGACAGGTTGCCAGTTCAGAAATGCGGATGTGTGGTGTGAGTTACTATGTGTTTTGTTTTTGGTCGAGACGTTGTGGTTTTGCAAGGCGGAAGCTTGCGTTTCGCCCATTGGGTTTGTGAAATGGTTCGTTTACAGCTGCATGTCTTGGAGCGTTTCCTTGAAATTAAGATATCCGTGGACGTCGTAGTTAGAAGAAGTTGTACGACCCCAGTTGTTTTAGGTTGCAGGTTTATTTGGACCGCATGTGAAAGAGTTGGGTATGCTGATGAGTTTAGTTGTGGGTGTGTACAGTTACTGAAATCTCTGAGTTTGCTGCGGGAAGCTAGAGTAATACATTGTGATTTGAAGCCAGAGAACATTCTTCTTATTGAGAGGTAATTATCATGTACTTGTTGGTTGTGAGTACCGTTGTGCCCGATTTACGCGAATGGTAGGGTGGATTTAGGCGAGTTGGGTTTTTCAGCGATTCACAGATGACGGAGAGGGGTGGGAACTGGACCATTGTGGATTGAGCTGACATATCCGCGTTGTTGAAGTTTCGTGTCCTGTTTATTTCTGGCGATGTAGACGTTTTCGAATGAAAGCGGAGTTTTTTGTGTTCGACCATGCAGTTGTGATTGGTAGCTGAGGTTTCTTTCATAGTTTTTGCTGGAACGACAGTGGTCTTGCAAGGGTGGTGCATGTATTGTTGGAAGCTTTATGTTGTTGCAGGTCTTGTTGAGAAGTTCGACCTATGTGTTTACGTGCGCCTAGCTAATCCATGTATTTGGCTGGATTTTATTTGCGTTAGTTTTCGGTCAGCGGATTTGAAGCTTATCGATTTCGGATCAGCGTGTAAGGAAGACCATACGGTGTACACATATATACAGGTAGAGTGGTGGTATGCATCCTAGGATTTGCTGTCTATAAGAGGATGTTGTGAAGCTGAATGTGGAAAGGTTATAATGTAATGTCCGAGCAACGTGGTGTAGTGCCGATTTACGTATGTGAGAGAGCCGATCTGTGCAAAGTTGGATGTAATGTATGCTGTAGTGGATGATTTTGCTAACTTGGATTGTGGTTTGAATGAGTGCAGAGTCGGTTTTACAGATCCCCCGAGGTACTGCTCGGTCACCGGTATACGGCCGCTATTGATATGTGGTCGTTAGGGTGTGTGGCGGCTGAGCTTTTCCTGGGACTGCCACTGTTCCCTGGAGCTTGCGACTTCGACATGCTGCTGTTCATGAAGGAGAAACTTGAGTATGTTCTATATTTGTGACGAAGTAATGATGCTGGGATAGGCCAAGTGTGGTTGGCGTAGTTGTGACAAAGCCGTCGATGAGTTGGGGACGAAGATTGTGGCGTTGCTCTCAGTTGGCATTTAAGTTGATGTTCCACCGTTGGTTATCAGCACTGATGCATGATGAGCGTACTTAGGTGGATAAGCAACCGTGAGTTGGCGATGATATCTGATACTGCTGCATGGTGTGGGCGATGTTGATGCAGGAGTCAATCTAGCGATCATATCTTGAGGAATGCGAAGTATACCAACAAGTTCTTCAAGCTTCTGACGGCTGCCCCTCATGCTGATCACAACCGCAGCGCTTATCAGCTGTTGACAGTGGAGGAATATGAAGCGGTATGTGCCCCTATGGTTTTGGCAATGTTGGATTTGGTGACTGGATAATGGTGCTTCGAGCATGTGATGTTTAGTTGATTTACATACTAGTGTG
Organism: Physcomitrium patens; assembly: GCF_059467195.1. NCBI lineage: Eukaryota > Viridiplantae > Streptophyta > Bryopsida > Funariales > Funariaceae > Physcomitrium > Physcomitrium patens. Next base: position 11,024,203 of record NC_143427.1, on the reverse strand, counting down.
TTGATATGCCTCGTTGGAGTGTCTCACGTTACACTGCGTTAGAGACGATGAGTTCTGGGGTGCTATTTCGAATGGATGTTTTTCTTGTTGCTTTTACGTTGGTATTAGACGTAACAATGTAGACAGAATTACTCAAAAGCCGAACATGATCTAGATTTCGCGACTTGCTGTGTTCCTAGGTCTTGTAATGTTTTCGCGGTGTCTGTTGTGGGTGCTTGAATAGAGCATGAGCTAGTGTTTGGACAGTTCGCAGGTTATGGAAAGAGTCCAGAGCTGGCAGCACCGCTTGAATATTAGGGACTGACGCAGCATGTTGAGGATACTATTTTGGTGTTTGGAATGTTACGTTGCCGTGCAAGTTATGACAGGGTAGAATTATTTGACGTGGGTGGGTCGTGCAGCGTCATCAGAAGAAACCAGAGATTGGGAGGAGGTACTTTCATGGCACTCTTTCGGAAGTGATAATGGGTTTTCACATGAAGCCCATGTCAGCGGCCGAGCAGATTAGAGGTGGTGCATCATTTGCTGTTTGATGACTTTGAGTTGCGGTGTTAGAGGAGCTGTTGAGCGGTTGTTCGTTGATGTACATGTGCTTTGGAAGTTGGTAGCGGGTGCACCTCTGTCCTTTGTGTTTAATGGAATTGCTCAGATTGCAGTGTTCATAATGATTGTCATGTATGTCACACGGGTAAACGCACGGTGTGGAGTTGGTTTCCGTGATCTCATTGAGAAATTGATTTTTGCTTTTCATCGTACAGAGATTCGGGCTCGAGAGAGCTTTGTGGACTTTCTGAAGGGCTTGATCGAATGTGACCCAAGGAGGAGGTGGTCACCTCAGCAGGTGACGGGACTTGACGGTTTTGTGAGTTGTTTAGAAGGGATGGGTTTCATATGGATGTAAATACTTTGATGATGGAATGATAGTACTGTTATTTATTTGTGATTCCAAAGCTAGTGCGATTTTATGAGGTAGCCGGAGTGTGTTGGTGGTTCACTGTGGTTTGGTGATCCTCGTGTGCAGGCCGCACAACATCCATTTATAACTGACGAGCCGTTCACTGGACCTTACGTTCCCGTTCCAGAGACTCCACGGACGGTAATGGCTGCGACGAACTCCTTGACGTGGGATGAGGTTGTTTGTGGCTTATCTGTGTATGTCATGGCGTGGTACTGTTAACAAAGATGCGTGGAAATGAATATTGGAGGTTGCTAATATGCGTGGTGACTTGTGCAGCCCGTGAATCAAAGTCTTCTTATAGATCACAGAGGCGCGGCGGGGCACTGGGTTGGTGCAGGCCTTTCTCCCCAAGTAAGTTAGTGTCGCATATGATATCTTTATGATCACGCAGGCGGTTGAGGGATACTGAAGGCCGCAGCGTTTGAAGTTTGTGTGTTTATTGTTGTATGAATACCAATGGATCAGTTTGATATAGGCATGGATTGAATCTGAGTAAATGGACGGTGGTTTGTGAATTCAGCTATTTGTGGTAACTTAAGGGTGATGAAAGGCGTGAAATGAATGACGCGGTTCTTGGAGTGTGCAATATGCATGAGAGATGTTAACCTGCGCATGCAAATCAGGTTTTAGGATTGAACTCAGGACCTCGGCATGGTGCGAATCCTCAGCAGCACCCGAATCAGTTTTCGCGAGCCAGTAGCTATGGCAGTGTGGGCAGTTTTGGGAGTTATGGAGAAGGCGTGACGATGGACGGCAACTTCGACAGTTATGTGGACGAATCGAGTGCGCATTTGATGGGTATGAATGCTCAAGCATCAGCTGTGGGTAGCTCTCCGGAAGCAAGTTGGCAAGGGAGACCCTTCGTACCATCTATGCATCCGCAACATCCAGTTCTCCGGTCACTAAATCTGGGGGCCAGCCCATCGCTCAATCTAGGAGCGAGCCCATCTGGGTTTGGGCATCCATTCCTGTATCAGCAGTCTCCTGGTCCTTATGGTGCGTCACCAGGATCGTTTCCTTCGTCGCCGGTATCTAGTTTCTTCCAGTCTAATGGATCTCAATCTCAAGTGGGTTCCCCGAACTGGTATGGTCCAGCATCGCCTGCGCGGCAATTGTTGGAGACAGCAGTGGGTAATGCGAACGCTGCGCAAGGTCATTTTCATCGGAGGCGACCTTGGCAAGCACCCCCTGGTTCCGGTGGGCACGGACAGCAGCAGCAGGTGCAGCAGCAAGAGTTGACGCATTGGTCGAGGCTTCAGCACGGCAGTGGAAACGCGAACGCGGATGCAACATCGAACCTGAATTTCGAGGGTCAAGGCAGGGTACGGAGAGGTGGTCCTCCTGTACCTCACTCTCGGGGTGCTCGAAATGGCAGTAGTACGGGGACGACACAGTTGCAGCGAGGGTCATCCGGTTACGTTCCAGGCACGCTGGGTGCTCATCTATCACCGGGAAGTTCCATAGACGGTGGAGATGAGGATTCTGCAGTGAGCATTCACTGGGATCCCGATTTCAGGTGAGATATGGTGAAGATGACATGTTTCTTTTGCGAATTTTCGTGTCCGGAAAGTGGATGTTGGAACTGTTTGTGGGTCCCCTGGGGTTTTCTTTAGTGATGAGACATCCGGTTGTCCGTGGGATGAGGTAAGGATTGATTATGGGGTTGATTTAAGTAAGGGATTTAAGGTGTGATCGTGAGGTTTTGCGGTACGATTATTTCGAAGGAGAGAACGGTTGGTTGGGGACTTAATGCGTTTTGGTTGTGCTAGTAGATGTGTTTGGATGGTTGTGGTCTTCACATGGTGGATCTGGAGGTGGAGCAGACGAGTGAGAGTGTTGTTAGATCACGTGGTTTTTTTGCAGTGGATTTTGTGGTGGTGGTGGTGATAATGTGTAGGTCGGTAAGTCGGCATGCATGCGGGCTGGTAGCAGTCTGGTATTGCAGTCATCCATTTAGCGTGGTTTGAGTGGTTTGACTGGGGGTGCGGTGATGTTGAGGTTTATAATTTGGTTGCAGTGATGAACTACTTAACGAGGATGCCCAAGAATCTGGATCAAGAAAGGGTCCTGGTAGGGCCGGTGGAGTTCTGGGCGACTGCGTTTTCGATGGGGCCATTTCGAGGAGGTATGTGCTTGGCTCAAACCTAATTTCCTTATCACTTACATGGCTCGTCGCGAAAGTTCATGGATTTCATTCGAGCCTTTTCATTTCGAGGTAAATAACTGGTTGGATGGATTGATGTTTTTATGTCAACTCTTACATTCAAGTTTTAGTTTTAGTGCTAGAAGGATTTGATGTGCTCTCTGTAACGTGTAGTGCATAGGTTGTTCGCTGTGAATTTTGACGCAGCTGTGGTGTGAGCTGTGGTTGCAGGAACTCCCAAGGGCGAGTGAGTACTTCAAGCATGGACAGCTTTGCGTCTTCGAATAGCTCGCAGTCTGGGTACCCACGTCAGAAGCCTGGTCATTTTTCTCCGAGTCAAACTTCTCCGAGCCGACTTGGCCCCCAGGTTTCTCATGGTTCTCAGCAGCAGCGTCAACCAGGAGGTAACCAGCAGCAACAGGCGCAACATGGGAGGCAGCAAATATCACCAGAGCAAACTCCTGTGCACCCTGTCCATCAGGGGTCCATGAGGCAGGTGTCCGGGGAAGCGGGTGGTGCAGTTGCTGGAACAGCATCGTTTCAACAGCGTCAGCAGGTTTTCCTGTTTCAACAACAGCAGCTTCAGAACTCTTTTCACCACCAGCAGTATGGGACGGTTCACGCACATCCCGACGCGCGTTTTTCAGGGTTGGGAGTGGGGAACCTGAAGAGCGATGTGAGTACGCATGGGAGCCTTTTACAGTCTCCCCAGAAGGATAATAGGGCACCACACATGGGGGCGCCTCACAATGCTTATTCTTCTGGTGGTGTCGCGGCATCGAGAGTGAATGGCGGACAAGGAGATCCGAATGCCAATGCCCCTGCTGCAACAGGGATTGCAATGGCTGCAGGTATAGGTCACGGAGGTTTAGGTTACGCAATGCACGGCATTCCACATCAGCGTTATTATGGGGGAGAAGAGCTGCAGCACCAGTGGTCGATTCCTCAGAATCAATTCTATCCGAATGAGCTTTACTTAGGTTCGTTTTGTTTTCTTGGGTGTTGGGGTGGTGGTCGAGATGTATGTGTTGGAAGGTGCGTTTTGTATTACATGCGGTTTTCATGTGTAGGTACTCCTGCTTATTTTGTTTCCGTAGGTTTGTGTTTGTTGATGTTGGTGGCGATTTTGCAACCCTTTTGACTGAAGGAAGTTGGGTGATGTTCAGGACTAAAGCCCCCGATCCCAGGTCGACGATGAATGAGGGCTTGTGACGTGGCGCATGAGTGGAGTCACTTGAGCAGGCATGCAATGTGGCGACATGTGCATGCCTTGTTGGTTTGAGCACAAGTATGAGAAAGTCCAAAAATGGGGACTGAGGGGCTTGTTCAAGTATGGCCCTACTTTGAGGCGTGTATGAGACTTTCTGTGAGCTTCACAAAACATCAGTGATCATCGACTAGCGACCAGCTCATTACTGGTATGTCAGCAGCGGTGAGTTGGTGTCCACTCCCGCTTAGTAGTTATGCGCTTATTAATTGAGGAACATTTGTGCTGCTAGGTTACTGTTCTCGTGTCTGTTACGGTGAGTGTTTTTGTTAACATGAAGCATTTAGTATCGTAGTCGGGGGGATTGACTGGTTTTGGTGCTGTATGGCAGAGTATTTGGCCTTTTAAGTTCGAAGACCTCATCCAATTTGGGCTGTCGACGAGTTGGGCAAAGCAGCCATGTTGGAGTTGGTGGGCTTCGTTTTGCATCTTCAGGGTGCCTTGGACATAAAGGGGGTCCAAGTTTCCACTTGGTTGTGAGGAATGCCTGGTTAGGGTGTTCACTCTTTGACAATGGAATGCTGTGTTTAGTGGGTGACGCAGCTTATGTGCTGTACAATAGAAAATCGTGGAGTGTGGTAATGGTTTTCGTAGGCAAAGCCGTTCAAAATGCACCCAATTGGTTTGAAACAAAAGCCCTGCTGACCTGGTTACAAATATCAGCACATGGTTGATATGTAACGTGGCAGAGCTATATTCGAATCAAGGATATTACTTATTTATTTCTATACCGTCCACACACCACGGCAGGCATGACATGATTGTCATCATTTATGTGTCAAGGCATAACCTATCTGATATCCTGAAGGAATGCGTGTTTTTGTTGAATCACGCAATCTTATATTTGATGACATGTTTACATGTGAAGATGCAGCCTCAAATCTTATTTGTGAAGCACGAATATATGAGAATGAGTTGCAATTGAATTCATTTTTCTTTATTTTAATTCTGTAGAAGTTATTTCATTCACTTTTATGTTTCTAAGATACAACACTGGTTTTTATTTTATTTTGATGTTGTCAATATGTTTTGTGTACCTAGTACTTTTGTTTTGTTGTTGTTTTTGTATTTGACTTGATTTGATTTTTTCGTTTTGTTTGTTTGAAACAACTGGAGAAAATCTATCGCTGAAAAGAACTGAATAACCTACTGTTATTAGCATTGGTGTTACTCCGACCAAGGTTTTGTCAGTGGGAGTTAAATGTATTTAAGGGAATCAAAACCCCCACAACTTTGAGATACATAGTTGTTATCTCGTCCAACTAATATTATTAAAGGTCATCTCATCACATTCTTTCCATGTTGTGTGTAAAGAATCACAAAACACTGAAAGACATTTCGCTGCTTTTAATTAATAAAGAATTGTACATATATAACTATTTGATGATTTTGTACAAATAGATTGGTAAAGCTGCAAAGATTAAGAGACGTTTAAATAAAATATGACTTTGAATTTTACTATTATTTGACACTTTATTTAATGGTATGTTCTCTAATTATCTTTATAAGTCTTAAATTTTACATTAATCATTTTAGTAAGTTGTAAAGCCACACTCCAATATTGTTTGAGTCACACCCCATATTATTGTCTCAAGATCAATTCCATCCATCCCCATCTCCATCTCTTGTTCCATGTCCCCTATCCCCATTCCCAATCCCCATGCCTCATTCTCTATCCCTGTCATTTGTTTCCTATCACCCAAAATTAAAATATTATCACCCCAAAATTTTAATTATCACCCCAAAATTATATATATTTTAAGTATCACCCCCAAAATTGGGGTGATCATATTTTAATTATCACCCCAAAATTGGGGGTGTGGCTTTAACAACCTTCTAATTTTATTAAATTAAAACTCAAATTTGTAAAAATGAAGATTTGAAAGGTATATGTAAACCATTTAATTGAAATAATTTGCACAAAAAAAGTCTATATAATGCAACTATTACCAAATAATATATTTTTAAATATAATTTAAAGCATCATCAAACCCTTCTAATATAGGACATTGTGGCATTTGTCCTATATTAACTAATATGAGACAAAAAAACTCCACCAATAAAGACAAAAAAATAAAATAGTAAAAAACAATGTATTTAAACTTAGTAAGTCAAAATATAGCAAAGTGAAGTTTATATTTGTTCCTAGTAAAGGTATGTGTTTGCTTCTTGAAGCAAATGGTATTATTTGGAGTGCAACACCCCCTCCAATAAGAAATTTGTTTCACCTTACCAATTCTCATCTCATCAATAGTCCATCAAGAAGAAGCCATATTTATAACTTAAATATCATAATTTAATATAAATTAAATGATAATAATATAATTATTAATATAATAAGACAAATATTTATTATTATTATAATTATTTTATTAATAACATATTATTTCAACATCAAAAATATTAAAGTGCTAGCATCTTAACTTAACATTAACATGAACATATCTTAACTCAATTGTCATAATCTATGACACATTTTTAATGATTTCATAGCAAATGTTCTATTCTAAAATCTTTTAAATCTATAATTAGAAAACCCTAAGCATCATTATTTGATATGTGTCATTCTAAAAAATATTGAAAAAATTAAAAAAATAAAAACTTAAAGATTAATCCTTATATTTTAAAATTTAAGTAGAATTATTAAGATGGTATTAATTTTTTTTAAGTCCATTATTTTTAATGCTCAAACAAACCACTTAAAATAAAATCTTATAGATTTTATATATACATTATAAAATATAAAATAAATATATATAATTATATAATTATTAAAATTTAAACGTAATTTTTTTTAAAATAAATTTATAGTTAATTTATAAAATTAATATTTAACAAATATTAAAAAAAACCTTGCAATGTATTTGTGTAACAAATGTATGTACGTATGTATATCTTTCAGGTGTATATATACACATATAAACATATATAGTTGCTAATAATATTTCAAAAAATGTTTTTTCTTACAACAATATTTGATAATAATTGTGATTGTATGTATATATATATATATATATATGTTTGGTAAATTTTATTTGTAGTTTTTTTCATAAACATATATATATTAAGCTTTATATCCATACATAATTTTCAAAACACCTCAAATAAAATCCATGAGATTTTTTTGTAATTTGAGCATGTGGATTTCTTTTTGTTATTATTATTCATCATAAGAAAAACATTGTGTTATCAATAAAAATATGTTTGTGTAATTCTTAGTTATATTGTAAATCATTATTGTATTTTATATTATAGCACAACATTAATTTGTTTTGACATGTTACTCCCAAAGTAAAATAAGACCCCTGATGCTAGTGTATGTACATATATAGAGAATCAGAGAAACACACACATGCTATTTATTTAGTAACTATTAAATGTGTATTTAATATATAAGATTTAATGAGTGATTTAGTAGTTATAAATATACTAAAGATGTTATTGTATTATTTAATAATTAAAATACTTCCTATGATCCTGAGAATACATCAAATAGTGCCTCAGGTGTTTTATATTACGAAAAGTCATTATTGTTTCGGTGTTACTCCATTTTTCTGAACATGGACGCCAATGACATCATGTACAAGCGATTCAGAATTATACAAATAACTTAAGTAATTACATCTTTTGATTTTTGAACATGTGTTTCTCGTTATCTAGGCTACGGTCAAGACCTTTCATGATCAGTACGAGTATAATTTCCAGTTGGCACACAGGCATGTACAATGATGAAGGCCTTGTCCAAGCAACAAATTAAACGCACTCGTCATCATCAATAGTCACAGGCACTCCAAATCCACGTAAACGCAGCGTTCAAGCTCATGTTTCTGCATCGGAAGGGGATCTCGTCTTAAAACCTAATTTAAAAAAATAATAATGAGTTTCGTAGTTCCGTACCAATTTTCACTTATCTTGAAGCTTTCACACACTGAACGTACGTAACAGATGTCCTGTAAGTCATAGCTTTTTTGGGCAGCGTAAATAACCGAGGCTCAACCTTTACGAACCATCATAGCATCCAATAATACTCGGACAAGCGCACTTAGGTGGGTTCAAAAGAACCCCAAACTGATTTTATTCTTTTTTTTTGTTTTTGTTTTTTTTTTTGGGGTTTTCATCGTTTCACATTTTTGTAAAATCTGTACATAAGTATTTCTAAGCCTATGCTCTTTCTCCTCTGATTCTTCTCGCCAGCTGAATGTCCTTCGGCATGATCGTCACTCGCTTCGCGTGGATGGCGCACAAGTTGGTATCCTCGAAAAGACCCACTAGGTATGCCTCAGCGGCTTCTTGGAGGGCCAGCACGGCGTGACTCTGGAAACGCAGATCGGTCTGCAAAACAAACAAGCAAGCCTCTCAGTTGACGACACCGGTGGCACACCAACCCATGCTCACTGAACGTCCATCACCCTACATCCCCTCAACACAACACACATAAACACGACCCATTCGCCGCCCTCCTCTGACTAAACTAACCATGTTGCGTATCAAGCACGCCCTTACCTTGAAGTCCTGTGCGATCTCACGGACAAGCCTCTGGAATGGCAACTTGCGGATCAGCAACTCCGTGCTCTTCTGGTACTTACGGATCTCCCTGCACAATGGCGCACAAAACTCTTCATTCAGTTGAACACCGAATACATTAACTCAGCCAAACCTCTGACAATTTCACGTGCCATTAACATGCACACAGATGCTCCCATAACCCAACCCCAACCCACTCACCGAAGAGCGACTGTTCCTGGGCGGTAACGATGTGGCTTCTTCACTCCTCCCGTGGTTGGGGCGGACTTCCTCGCAGCCTGCAACATTTACAGACACACTTGTCACATTCAATATCCTGCTCACGCCAATACATCCCCTACATCCCCTATCAACACAATTCTCACACTCAACCCCACAAACCCCTACCCACGATCAAGTACAAGCCAGTATACTCCACACATCACCTACGCCGACGTACCTTTGTGGCCAGCTGCTTCCTGGGAGCCTTCCCTCCCGTTGATTTACGTGCAGTCTGCTTGGTACGCGCCATCGTGACACTGCGACCACCATACCACAGTTCAACTCCCCCGTTAGAAGTCTAAATACATCAACTTTAACTGTTACGAATCTGCTTCACTACGACATGTACACTCAGTCGTCGAAACATGACCTCCAAGTCCCGACAATAACCTGAACAATGACGGTATCACTACCAATAAGACGCGATCGTCTTCGAATTAGAAGATGACAACTAAATCTGAAATATCGAAGGAATAACCGGCTCTAACCAAACCAACGCTGCTGCGAAATATACAAGCAGCACAAGACTATTTGACAGGAGAAACAATACAGTTACAAATTTAACCACAAAGGGTTAAGCTCGAAAAAAACTCAGTGGCGTAGAATCATGCTGAGAGCCACCGAAAACCTCGGGCAAGAAGCAAAGTTTCCCGCGTCTCTGCAACGAGGGTTTGATTGCTACACACAAAACTCACACAGTCCAGGAAGTGTACACAGCCACTGACCAACCGTGCGCAAACAAAATCAAAAACTACAACAAGAAATACGCACGGCGAGAGCGGTCACAATACAACCCGCGCGTACGACACAGAAACAAATGAGGGTTTCTGAAGAAATACGATGGAGAACCTGCGCAAGTGGCATCACCGACATCACAACAACATCCGAGCGGCATACTAACGCACCTTACACTGACGGATCAACGTTGCCACAAGAATAACACTGAAGGCAGGGGAAAGCGTACCGAAAACTAGAATTTGCGGGAGCGGCACGAGCAACTTGCAACGGAGACAATGCGTTCGAAAAGATGTGCAACGAGAACGAGAACGTCTTAAACACAAGAATGGAGCGCACGGGATGCCGGAAAACCAAAAGCCGCGCCGAACATAGGCCCTTGGATCTCTCTTCAGCATCGACGCTGAAAAGAGGTCCGGAAGTTCGGCTTTCCAGATTGGAACCGAACCTGGAATGGGAAGTGGCGGGAATAGTCAGGCTTTGGCAGCTGTGAATAAGTCTCGTTTGAACTTCTTTCTGGGATTCTTTGGGGGAATCGTATTCCATCCCACGGCTTCTATGTCAAGCGTTCCAGCCCTCCTATTGGCTGACATTTTGCTGTACACTTTCTATATCATGGTTCATTAATTTGTATGCTGTTTCAGATGCTGATATATTAGACTAAATTATCGTGACTTGCATCGCCACATCTTTAAAATGTACTTGAACTTGTTTATTTATTTAATGATTTGTGTGTTTGTAAATATACACACATATATAAATAAATGTTGTACATAATTGAATCATATATATACATATATATATATATATATTCATGATACCTAATTGGTCATGTCTAATCATTATAAATGATTTGTGTACTTATTGCATATATATTGTGAACACAAATGTGTCTATTATTTCATAAACTTGCTCTCTTATCAATTTCACACATGTTGCTATTTTAGTAAAGATTAGTGAAAATTTGTGCCATTGGGGTACTGCAAACTTTGGGACTGTCGTCCATCCGTCCCCTTCATTCATTTGTGTTCATCCATGTTCCATGAAAGAGAAGGCTTCTATATGTCTTTATTTATACCAAAAACAATTTACACGATAGATACTTTAAACATAATGATGATAATAATAATAATAATATGATTAGTTTTAAAGTTAAAGAAGTTGGCTGTTGGTAACTTTAACCATTAAAAATCAACAATAGCATTTCTTAGAGCCATTGAATTTTTTTACTTCTTCTATTACTCATTGGTTTAACAGGAAATACATACAAATTAATTTTTTACAAGTTAATTTTGAAAATACACTTCTCTCAAAATGAAAAAAAAAAAAAAAAAAAAAAACACACACACACACACACACACACAAATATATATATATATATATATATATACATGCATATATATACATATTTACATATCTGTATATTGTCAGGATGTAAAAGTTAACATCATCTGAAATAATATAAACTATACTTTGCAAACAATTGTATTGTAACAATTGTGTATAGTTACTATACAATTGTATTGTATTGTACAATACAATACAGCTCATCGTGTCACTACCATATAGATTTATTTTGATAAGTATTTATTTGTTGTTATTACTCTCATTTTATAATTCACCATTTATTTATATCACATTTTCCTAAGTGATTATAATGTTTGTTACAATCTTATCCTAGCTCAAGTCACGCACAAGAATACAATTATCTATGATACCCAGTTGAGTAAAGTAGGGGTTGGAAGTGGTGTCAGGGATTAGTTAGGGTTAGGGATTTGCGATCACAATCTTACAGTTGACTGGTGTCATGCGTTCTTCTTACGACGTTGACCATGTCATTGGGATCCGCTATTTCAAGTTTTGAGGTCTGCCCGCTAAAGCTGGACACTCCTCCGCCAAAAGAACCGCCAAATATAGGGCTTATCGGGTGCTGCGCCTCAGGTTTGGCACCAGGTTCGGAAAACCAAGCCGTCAGACGTCAATCCAACATCGATCTCGGAGGATCCAAGGGCCCAGACCGCCCGTGCTCTGCTTCGTGATTGTCCTTAAGGCGCGACGCCTTTTCTTATTTCTCGTCACTCACGGTACACATCTTCGCCCTCATTTTCTTTCTACCCACCGCATCGTCTCCTTATCACTCTGCTCTAGCCGTATTCGTGCTGCTCAAGTTTTCTTTGCGCTCGCTCTCCACTTGTTCTTTGCATCGCACGATTGTTTCGTTTTCCCAAGGTGGGTTTATTGGCCTTGCTAAGGCTGTTGTTGTGGCGTTTGTGGTGCCGTTTGCAGAGTTTTCTGCATTGTTTTCCTGCAGAACCTCCTTGTAAGTTGATGTTTCGTGCGAGCGATACGTTCCATGTCCGCACTAGCGTAAGAAATATTTCAGTTAACGTGCGGTTTTGTTTAGCACGACGGCGAGGGACTCCTGAGAGCACGTTTCTGCAACTTCCTGGATATTTATTATTGTAGTGTCAGAACCCTAGTTTGAGAGTATCGGAGATTCCGCTTTCGTGTTCAAGGTATCTGTCATACGTTCTGTGCTATGTTTTGTACTATGGACGAATTTTCATACGGTTATGGTTGATATGTTTGAAACCGTGCGGGGTCTGGCGATTGTGCGTGTGTGACTTTTTAGTTCCTATTTTCACGTTTTGGTTTTAAGACATTGTTTTCCCTCCGGTGACTCGAGCCACATGTTAATCGACTCATCAGCTCAAGCTTCCTATGGCTAAGGCAACAGTATGGCTACAGTATTTTGCCTCTTTCATATTATTTTCGGGCTTGCCGTCAGTCCAACTTTTGGTGACGTGGCTTGGAGATCTTGTTAGTATTTCTTGAGAGTAAATGTCTCAGGAACCGGGGCTGGAATCATTTGTAGAGTTTGAATCTTTTCGCTAATTCGCAAACTGAACCGCGCTGTATTGGTTGCAGTTTCACAATGGCACGTACCAAGCAGACAGCCCGTAAATCTACCGGAGGTAAAGCTCCCAGGAAGCAGCTGGCCACCAAGGTAACAAGGCGTACGCTATTTTTGCTGTGTCGCTGCCATCACGTAACTTTGTACAGCATAAATGCTAAATGATAGCTTTGAGAGATGGCCAAGGTATGCTGTGATTGCGAACGTGCACAGATGACATATGTTTGAATTGGGTTCACATAATTCAGGCTGCGAGGAAATCCGCCCCGACCACCGGAGGTGTGAAGAAGCCGCACCGTTATCGTCCAGGAACAGTCGCTCTTCGGTAAGCAGTCTGGTTTGGCATTCATTAGTTGCAATGCATGCATGTGTCCGAACATTTTTCATGGCTCTTGTTTGATGTTATGAGTATGAATTTGAACAGTTTTTACGGTTCTTGCTTACTAACTTCACTTGTGGATGTACAGAGAAATCCGTAAGTACCAAAAGAGCACGGAGCTATTGATCCGTAAGTTGCCGTTTCAGAGATTGGTTCGCGAGATCGCTCAAGACTTTAAGGTACGGTCCTGCTTCATGGGCGACAAGTTTGACTTTCTGAGCGAAATCCTGTTTGTTGCTGGACATTGTGCACACCTTTTATTTAACAGGGGAAGGCATTCAGTTTTAACCAGATCGTTGCACCGGGAATAGGTATTAGAGTGATTGTTGACTGAGAAGCTTGCGTTTGTGTGTTTTGCAGACCGATCTGCGTTTCCAGAGCCACGCTGTCCTAGCCCTTCAGGAGGCAGCAGAGGCCTACCTGGTTGGTTTGTTTGAGGATACCAACTTGTGTGCCATCCATGCAAAGCGGGTGACAATTATGCCCAAAGACATCCAACTGGCCAGGAGAATCAGGGGAGAGAGGGCGTAGGCTGTGAAATCCCTGTGTAGATTTTATGCAAATATGAAACCAAAAAAGTACCAAAAAAAATAAAATAAAATCAATTTGGGGTTCTTTTGAACCCACCAAAGTGCGCTTGTTCGGTTGTTGGGTGTGGTGTTGGTTTGTCAAGGTTTAGGTCGCGTGTGTCAGTGCCGCACTTATTGCTTAGATGTGTAGGAACACATTGTTTGTAGGTTGCGATAGGTCAATGTCCTGTTCCTGTGATGACGTCGACAGGGAATGAACTGGGGAGAAAGTGTGGTCTGTGGTACCTCGCAACCGATTTTGAGAGGAATAGGTGGTGGTCTTCAAGGTCTTTAGGTTTCTACTTTATCTTCGAGTTTTATCTCCATTGTCGCTCTGTTGATTTTGCCATTGTAGGTTAACACCGCAACGATTTCATTCTACCTCAGGCTATTCTACTTTAGGCCATGTTAAAGGAAGTTTCTATTGGGTGTGGAGAAGCTGGAATGGATCGTGTATATATATATATATATATATATATATCCGATATATATACAGATATGTATATGATTATATATATATGTATATATATATATATATATATATATATGGTCAGGATGTTTTTTCTCTGCTGATTCGGACTAGGGAGTTGTGGGAATCGCATGTGATCGTGGCATTCACGGCGTACGATGTATTGATAAGGTCATTTCCTTGGATTATTAGATGCCGTGTTGGCCGGTGGCAGCTAGGTGTACACTGGCTCACACAAACTGGTTGCTACAGGAATTGTCACGAGTATAGTTTGCAGTTAGGTGTGCACTTGAAGCCTCTCTATTTCCGTTAGCATTTCAATGCATTCCAGCCCCAACTCCCAACTCCCAACTCCCACGATCTCTGCTTGTTTGTGCACATTGGTACTGAATTATGAACGGACTTTTGCTTGCTACCAAGTCCTGAAATGACCACAATTATTTCATTCCATGTTTCTCTACTACGAGTCGATGAAGGGGATTGAATATTTCCTCATTATATATTATATGCGATTTTAGGATATCTCTCACGTTTGATGACTCTAGTGGTTGGTAATTATTGTAAATACGTACTATCATGCTCTTACTTGCTCAACATTTAATGAGCGTTATTCACATTTACCCTTTTCCAGCCGAAGCGTTTGGTCTCGCCAACAATAGATCCCTTCATTTGCTCCAAGTGACCAAATTGATGGAGTAGAAGCTCAGCCGTTAGAAATTTGAGCTCTGAGACTACTCGGTATTTGTATACTTCTCGGCTCTTCAATCTGTCCCACTCGAAGGGCGTAAAGATCAATCAAGCGCTGTAACGTCTTCAAATAATTTAAAGTAACAGGTAATCAGCGTTCCGTAACAAAAGACAAAAATTCTCTTCATGCAGTTTAAATTTAAATTTACTTGACGATGTACTATTCATATCTTAGAATGTTGCAGTGTCGTATCACACCTAAGTATAATACTTCTGCTGTACTCCAATTTGCCCTTCGACCAGTCAGCATGGGAACATTACCGTCACACATTGCCGCTATCCAATCCAGGGGTAAACTGCAAGGAATGGCAAGGAAGACTCGCAGGATGGTAATCTCAGGCGAAAGATTCATGCTCAGATGCGTCAACGCATCCTATTTGCAATCGCCAACGATGAATCACGTTGATCCGGACAGGTTCGATGGATGTAAGATAGGCGTCTTCAACGCACTGCATATATCAGTACAGATTGTCGTCGCGTGCGACAATATCGTTTTCCTTCAATCAATCGCTCTTTATACTTCAACTTATCGATTTCTGTCTATGAGATCCGCGACACATCTCGCTGAATTGCAATGCTGTCTTGTCTCTCTTTTTTCTGTTATGTGTTGTTTGCAGTCGCGAGTGGTTGTGGTTTTCCTCGTTTCCTGTGGCGTTGAGGCGAGTTGATCAGTTGAGGGGTTTGAGTTCAGACACAGACATCCTTGTGGGGCAATTGGTGGCGTTCTCGCCGAGCAAGAGCTGATTTCTGTAAGTAAGAAATGTTGGACGGAGTTTGAATTAGTTGTCCGTTGTTGGACTTCTTGACATGGCTTGATTTGAGTATTTAATCTTGTGTTTGTATTTGCGCCTTCATGAATTCATAGCCTGCTCATATCAATATTTTAATTCCTTAGTCGAAGCTCCCTCTCTGAGTTAGATCAATAGTTTATTATTTATTTATTTATTTATTTATTTATTTATTTCAGTTATGGATGAGAGGTCTTTGAAACTAATGCAAGATGTTTGCCTTCAACGTAGTGAGATATCTGTATTCCTGTAATCAATTTGTCTCGCCGCTCGCGTCACAGTGAAGCTCTTGAATCGAGCTCCTCAAGTGAACACACTGACCTTGCAGGTTTGACGGATAGCCTAAATTGAGCTTTCCAGTCCTCAACATGGTGCACCAGGGGAAAGCGCTTCGGCGTATTACCAGCATGAAAGAGCGAGTCTAGAACTCTTTGCAGGATAATCGTAATCAACTTCT
Source organism: Physcomitrium patens (assembly GCF_059467195.1). Classification (NCBI taxonomy): domain Eukaryota; kingdom Viridiplantae; phylum Streptophyta; class Bryopsida; order Funariales; family Funariaceae; genus Physcomitrium; species Physcomitrium patens. The sequence continues at coordinate 11,007,992 of NC_143427.1, read as the reverse complement.
CAACCTACTGCAGGGCAATGTTGACGACATAAAGAGCAGCGCCTTTGGGAAACTTATCAATAATTGCCATTTAAAGTTTCCAAGAGCTGCCTTTGGGTTCAACGTCCCTATTTAGCGCTTGAAGCACGGGGTTTACCTCTCATGTAACGTGAGATCAAAATACTTCACGACAGCTCTGTTCCTAATGTTGGAAGAAGAGTTCGCATGTACAGGAAGCCATAGTTTCGGCCCCTTGGGTTGGATTGGCTGTCCGTCCGAGGCCTGGAATCTGGGAGTGTGTGCGCGTCAAATGGGCACGGCGTGGAGTTTCTGAATCGTCATTTGTCACCCGAGCTTTTTCATTCTCCGGAGAGCATGGAGCCTTCGTTTCAGTTCCTTCGAGTTCATACCTACCGAGGAAAGGTACTGAGTGAGTATAATCAATTGTTCTGCGTGAAATGTTTCAGTTTAAGCAGCCGTTCATAATTACTATTGTTTGACAAGGTGAGTGTGAAGAGGTTATTGTATCTGGTTGTCAGCACAGATTTTGATGCTGAACAATCGGATTGCAAGCTTTTCAAGGTTTCGTCCACAACTGATGAAAGCTGAAGAGTTTCTGTTGAGAATTCCAGACACATTAGAAAAGTTTTAGGCGGGAATTCCCATGGTGTTAATTCCCGCATTGAGTCATACGTTTGGGACATGCAAATCAAGCTTTGAAATTTTTGCTTTCTTTACTCCGAGTCACGATGGTTTTTGTTGTTTAAAAGGAGGGAGTGGCTGGATTTTAATGCTCTTCGGAACTTCCCAGGTGTTGCAAGTTCAGTATGGGGTGTTTACCGGATGAGCTTTGGACGAAGATTTTAGGTCTAGGAATAGAGAAAGAAGTTCTGGATTACAGGGATTTGTGTTCTTTGGCGTTTGTGTGTCGTCGCATCAAACAAATTTCTTATTTTGACCGCATGTGGCGCTCTTTGTGGGAGCGAGATCAAGTAAAGCTCAGTGTCGGGTCTTCGTCGCGGAACTTGGTTGTGGAACCTGGCATGGCACGGAAGGAAAATGATGCAAAAGCTTTTAGAGATTTGTATAGAATTCGGTAAGTTTCTCCACCCAATTGCTTTGATGGTCGGGTGTTTCAGAAGAAATTGAGGTCGGAATGAACGACGTTTCAGCGGCTGGAGTTACTTACCCCAGAACTAAATCAATCCCTTTCTTATATTTTGTTTATTTTTCTATATTTTTGTTGTTTTATTTGTATTTGGCACTAGTGATGTGTTGAGAGCATTCTTATCAAGTGAGGTAGCAACAGAATTTGTACAAAACGCAGGGAGTCATACACGATATTTCTATCCCAACTGCAAGTTCTGTTGTTGTTTCAACATGGTAGTATGATTTTGTTTAGAGAACCTACGTACCTAATTGTCATCTCGATGTTAGAAAAACGTGTATCGTCAAAAAGATGGTTGGTGCAGTTTCTTTGGCCAAAGCATGATAGTATAGTACATGCAATGTTCAAAGAATGAAGAAATGTTCGAGGCCTACACTACGTGGCATCTGTTATGTTTTACTCATCTAGTGAACACACACTGTCTTTTCAGGTTCGAGGAAGTGAGGGCTGCCAAAAGGACTGCCAAAAGGCGCAACGTGCTAAGGGTAAAATACTGGTTGAAAAACGCATACACTCCACATGTGATGAAAACTCGTAGAATTCTCATCGAAGATGATATTTGAATCAGGGTCTGTTAGATCTGTGTAGGTGTGTCTCTTTGCAGGTATACGTGGAAACTATATGCCGAACGTGTAATGAGACTCTCCGGGGTTTACGAGTTATGAAAGATTGTTTCCAAATTGCACAGGCAGGAAGCCGGAAGATATTTGGAGATGTTTTACATTCTCATGTTCCGTAAACTGGTCTGACCTACACGTGGTACGTCTTCAGATTTTAGAGATGTAGAAGTTCCCAGTACAAGGGTTCGATCCAATTTTTGAAAAGATGCTTGCATAAGTATTTGTTCATCAATTTCAGACAGATTGGTTCTGTCGCTTGAATTGGGAAGTATGCCTCTCCAAGTTTAAAAATAACATGCTAAAAATTAAAATCACCACTAGGTGTATTCCGAGTGAAGGATGTAAGACTTCTGAAGCTTTGATAGATCTTTATCAATATCAGTTTTAGTTATTGGTAACCATTTCGGTGGGCATACTCCAATCCAAGATTTATCAGACACAGATCTCAAATGGTGATGAAGAACACTCAAAGCTTGAAGTTATATCAATAAAGTCTTCATGGCTTATGGTCTGAATGATAACATTTCGAATCCAAAACTGGTGGCCATTTTTACAACAGTTTCTCAATAACAACTCTGCTCTTCTTAGTAAAATTGGCAATTTACCAAAGATTCTCAGGCACACACATTCAAATTCTTGGTTATGCTTCACGTAGTCGTATTTAGATTGAATTCGTCTAAATTTACATACATCCTTCTCGAGATCTTTCTTGACTTTAATGAGAACGATTTTTAAAGCGACACATTGATACATGAAATGTAATTCTTAAGATTTTCTAGGAGGCTTTCTAGAAGATTCTTCAATGAGTGAGCTTACAACAACATTTTTAATAATCTTTTCTATTATAATTGGAACACTGAGTATGTGATTAGGATCTGAAATTCGTGGTTAATAAAAGAACAAATATACACTTTCTTTTTTATTAAATGTCAAAATTATAAGAATTACTATAAAACGAAGCATTACCGTTGTGACAGAATGTTTCATTTAAGATTTTTCATAAAAGCCAACTGGTGTTGAACAAGACTCACAATATGTCTTGAGCTGGGAAAAATCATGTGCAAGTCTTTTCAAGAAAAGATGAATCCACTTGTTTCGAAAAGGGATGGAAATTCATATCCTATATCAAGGCAACAAAAACATCACAAACGTTTTAAAAACAAGTTTTTGAAAATATTCTATTCCAGCAATTATAAATGATCCTAAACCAAAAACTTTAAAAATAAACATTTCAGATATTTCAACTATATAATTAAACATTGTTCTTTCAACTATGCACAAAAATACATCACCTGATTATAAGATCTTTGAATATAAATATACTAAATAAAATTGAAACAAAAGAGTTACCATTAAAGTTTAATTTTAACCAAGTTAAATTTTCAGAGGAAGTTGGTTACCAATCAATATGATTCGCTAAGAAGTACTTACCTTGGGGTTGTAAGGCGAATGAAGTTTTGAAGACAGTTGAGAGCATTCATCGTATATCTTTTCTTTGAAATGTTCATCATTTGCACTTGCATGGCATTTGCATTGCATATGTTACTAATTCTACGTGGTGTACAACATCATCTCTGGGAATATGTCATGACGCCACAAGTACGAACTTCAACAGTTTCCGAGACAGTTCCTCGGTATGAAAATCTCCAAAACTTAGCTTCGGAAAGTATCGTGCCAACTTCTTACCTGAGGGTGTAGCAACTGCTGGGATTACATCTCCCGAAATGCCAACGAATGCATCCTCGTGTACTTTTCAGGAGTTGACGCGAACCTTGTGTCCTCAAGAAATGAGAAATATCTTTGTAACCAGTACAAAGGGCTCATTGTGGATGCTATATCCAAGACTTCGAAGTGGCTATTGCTATCGAAAATAACTGATTTAAGAGCTAAAAACTCACGATGATCAGAGTCGAAATTGTCAGGTAACATGTAGAACATAAATCTGATTTGAGAATCAGCCAACAAATTTGGCTCAAGACGAAAAGGTTCAATATCTACATCGCTGAGTACCAGGATAACCTTCAACGATAATGTGTTAAGTTGGAATGTTGGTATAATATCATGAATAGCTGCATATAAATTCGATCCCCCAACGTCTGCAGGATTGTCGGCGATTATGATGTTTGACCACGAAGAAAGACGCTTATGTAACCTGAACGCAATATTTCGAAGCAATACTTCACTTGTTCATAAGTACAATATGCTAAGTCTCAAATCACAAGAACAAACCATCTCATCCCAAAGTATCCAGTTAACTTTAGGATCTGTTACGTTGACTAAGATGAAACTATGATATTGTGCATGTTGCCTGTTTATTAACGAATTTGGCTCCATTGGAATTGAAAGAGAGGATGTCCACAAGATCTCCAGAGACAAGAGCCTCCAGGAACCCACATAATATTTCTTGTCTCACATTCAAGTTGGTGGTGCCCTCAGATTTCACAAAGTTAGACATAGAGCTCCCACAATCTATCAAAATCTTGTTGTTTTATTGGCGGAGCAACCCTGTACCTGCCAACAGGAGGTAAAGATCATTATGTACGAATGACGATATATAATAAATTCATGTGAATATATAACGGCCCGGTCACGTTGGAGTTGCGCGAAGTTCAAAATCACCAGTGAGGCCAAACATAAGAATGAACCAAATTCATGAGTTTGAAGGTAATAAGGACCATACCAAGGCCGAACTCCAAGGTCGAAAACTGGGTATGTGACATGAACATGTGTTGTCTTGGCTAAATTGGCGTGGATGGCGTCGGGAGATTTGGACAAACAATCTCCGCTATCCATCATCATGCTGGTTTGCTTCAAGGCTGGAAATTCAGCCCTTTTCCTGTTAACAAAAGGTAAAGAATCCATGAAAATCAACAGCAATCTTTGATACATTCTGGTGTACCTTTAAGAGCCAAGCACAACAGAATTTCTCAAGGTTAAGATCTTTGTGTGTAGAATCAAAACTCGAGAATTCTAGCTAGTTTCAAATTCGAAATCCTGAACAACCCATTCTCCTACGAAAAGATCTTTAAAACGTAAAAGTATCACAAAACCACAAAGAGGTCATTTCAGACGAATCAACAAAGTGCCGCCGTAACCAACATCATAACGAATTTCTTTCACATGATTCCAGAACCATTTTAATCTGTATGAAGGTGATGAAGAGCAGAAGACGGCGGTGAGTCAGGTAGTGTTCGAGTAAACGTACATGTAACTCTGTTGGCAGTCGAGAATTTTAAATACTGGGTTAGAGCCATTGTTACCCCGTGAACCAAAATGGACTCGTGTAGTGTTACTAGCCGCCAGGAGATTCGATGAATTAAGTGCTCGTTTACTGCACTCAACCCAAGTACACGTCGAGGCGCGAGTTGTATGAAATTCTGCACAAAGTACATTATCCTCATCAGAAAATTGCAAGAGGGATTACGAGATTTTGGTAAAACATTACTACTTCTGTGAAGATAAAGAATTGTTTTTTTCTTTCCACATCTTCCCTTCTTGTGCAGAACCTCTGAAACTACCCATTGGAATAACACTTGTTCAGTACAACCTAAACCAAATAGTATAGGTAACGTAGGGAACGTACCACAGTTGAATATGCCAAGTACATCACGCTCAATGAAGTCCAATTAGTATGCTCCAGGAGGCACGGGATGACTAACCCAGTTCCATAATCACAACTCGAATGTTCAATTACAATTGCGTCACTCTCCGTCTGGTCCACTAGATACGACCCAGAATCGACATGTTCAACTGTGTCACCGTAATCCGCTGGCTGTAGTGCGGATGCATACAACAGCAGTAAAACCCAACTGACCTCCAACCCAGATAAATCACTTGAATTTGAACGCCATCAAAACGGCCCGTTCCACATCTGCATTTCCCCTATTCCATGGCAATTGCCGTCACTACACCCACAGCTTGACACAAATGTGCTCGATCTTGGTTTCTTCCGAGACACACAAGGCAACGGCCTGGGAACTGCGGCATCCACCAACTCCCCGTACTAAGTAAGCCTACAGTGCTTCCTGACCATGGTTTCACCGATTAAACAGCGCAATGTAGACAGCAAGGGCAGCACTTGGGGGGGAAGGGACTGGTAAGACGACCGAGAGTGAGAGAAAGTGAGTAAGATTTATTGATGGGTCGTGATTCACGGGGTAACAAAAGTCTATTCCGATTCTAATTCCACGCATTCCTTCCTTGCTTGCATCGTTGCGAGCTGCGCAGCTCGCCTCGAGAATCCGACACCACATTCCGCGCGTCTATGGTGAGGCTCTTCCCTGCTTCACTGCGATCTGAAAGTAAACGGAAGCCGAAACGCAAAAGTAAAAAGTATCGTATCTTATTCATCCATCCATCTTCCGTGGATGAATTTCCATGGAGCCCGTGATGAATCTAAGGGATCTTCTTATAACTATTAGATGTCAAGATTAGTGTGTCTTGCGATTTTTGTTCATTTTCTTTGCAAACCCGAAAACCTGTAGTGCTTTTTTCTTTTTCTTTTCATCAGATGTATAGCAGTGTTTTAAAAGGAAGTGAAACTTGAATTAGGTGTGAGTTTATAATAGGTATAGATAGAAATGTGTTCCAGCGTCAAAAAACTTCAATGTAACAACTAAATAAAAATAAAACTAACAGGAAAAAAATCTGTCAAATACATATATAAATAAAAACACCAAACTGTACAGGATATGGCCTCGCCCTTCTACGTGTCATGGCCCTTGAAACCGTCATCAAAACACGACAGTTCTGCATGAAACTGTCGTCGTCTACCTCCAGCTGCCACCAACAGGGTTCTCGCAGCAACACATGTGCAAGAGCGTGGACTCAAGCTTTTGGGATATGCAAATGAAGCTTTGAAAATTTTGCATTCTTCTACTCCAAATTACAATTTTTTCGTTGTTTGGAAGGAGGGAGTGGCTGAATTTCAATGGTCTTTGGACATGCCCAGGTGTTGCAAGTTCAGTATGGGGTGTTTACCGGATGAGCTTTGGACGAAGATTTTAGGTCTAGGAATAGAGAAAGAAGTTCTGGATTACAGGGATTTGTGTTCTTTGGCGTTTGTGTGTCGTCGCATCAAAAAAATTTCTTATTTTGACTGCATATGGCGCCCTTTGTGGGAGCGAGATCAAGCAAAGCTCAGTGTCGGGTCTTCGTCGCGGAACTTGGTTGTGGAACCTGGCATGGCACGGAAGGAAAATGATGCAAAAGCTTTTAGAGATTTGTATAGAATTCGGTAAGTTTCTCCACCCAATTGCTTTAATGATCGGGTGTTTCAGCGGCTGGAGTTACTTACCCCAGAACTAAATCAATCCCTTTCTTATATTTTGTTTATTTTTCTATATTTTTGTTGTTTTATTTGTATTTGGCACTAGTGATGTGTTGAGAGCATTCTTATCAAGTGAGGTAGCAACAGAATTTGTACAAAACGCAGGGAGTCATACACGATATTTCTATCCCAACTGCAAGTTCTGTTGTTGTTTCAACATGGTAGTATGATTTTGTTTAGAGAACCTACGTACCTAATTGTCATCTCGATGTTAGAAAAACGTGTATCGTCAAAAAGATGGTTGGTGCAGTTTCTTTGGCCAAAGCATGGTAGTATAGTACATGCAATGTTCAAAGAATGAAGAAATGTTCGAGGCCTACACTACGTGGCATCTGTTATGTTTTACTCATCTAGTGAACACACACTGTCTTTTCAGGTTCGAGAAAGTAAGGGCTGCCATAATGGCTGCACACAGGCGGCGCGTGCTAAGGGTAGAAAGTCAGGTGGCAGTGCTGCAAAAGGAAGCTCAACAATATCAATTGGATATTCAGGTAGAACGCAGGAAGCTTGTCGCGACCGTAGCGGAGCTGAAAAGTTTTGAAGTAGCGAGGTGTGTTGTCATCTTTTCAATTCTTTGGAAGAACACTGATTCTCACTTCGTATGATTCACCTTTGTCCTTGCGGAATGCTGCCTTTTCAGTCACACAGTCTGAGATAGTTGTGTGTATGTTAATCCCAGATACTCTTTGAGCACTGTAGACTGATTGTTTGAACATTTTTCTTCACGATGTAATTCAGACGATCAGCAATAGCCATACAGGTCTGGCAACCACAAGCAGTCCGTGCCCGACAGCAAGAGGTGTTGGAACAGCAAAGTGTTAATGTGGGTGCTAGACAACAATCCTTGCAGATGGAAATCAATGTTTGTCGCGAGCGGGTTCAACAATTTGAAAAAAGCCTGGTAAATACAATTGATAAGACTATTCTACGCTGGTTTATAATTCTTCTCTGGCATGTGTCAACTAGCAAATGTCTAGAAGTTGAGTGCCCTTACGTATGCAAGCACCTTGAGTTAGATTATTCTTGGCCCTTCTGCGTCAACTTTTTTCCAGTACCTTGTCTGGTCTGTAATACACGGAAAGTAAGTTCACCCTGCTCATACACGCTCGCTTCACTCACAAAAGACCTTATCTTGACAGCAAGCGAAGAAATCTGCGATTGAAAAGTGTAAAAAGGAGCTGGATTCTTTGACCTTCAATCCTTCTCGCAAGCTCCATGATAGTTCAAACACTGATGAAAGACCAGGTCGAAAAGCTGCGGTAAAAAGGAAACTTGATGCGTCGTCGTCAAGTACGCTAACTTCACAGTCTGTGTAAAGTTTGTCATTTTCACTGTTGCTACAAATCAATTGGAATGATGAAACAGCACTCCGGAGCCTGATTTATTTTTTTAATTGTAGATACCAACGCGAGGAGCAATGTTGTACTTAGTTCTCAGTATTCATTCAATCGAGCTGTTAATCATTCATTGAATTCGTTGTCAGCACTGGGTCCTCTCACCTGAGAACTTACGCTCCTTACTTGCTTCATGGCATCTGATTGTTTACCTTGATTGCCCTGCTTGACTCCTGTCTGTGTAGTAGTGACAGACCTCTGTGGGTGTCTATAATTTGCAGCCTGTATTGGTGAAGAGAGGACCGGAAAAGGATCGGCGTTACTATTCTACATCCCAACCGCCGGAAGGCCATTTTGCCAGTTAATAATCTAAATTTCTCATTCCGAAACATCCTTTGAAAAGTGGTACGGTTCCGACGTTGATTCAATTAATGTCTGATCTCTCTTTTCTCCTCAAGTTTGGGACGGTGCCAACTACTTTATACTTTTCCCCTCTAAACCTCGACATCCCAACTTCTTAATCGTCTGAACTTGTATTGGATTCACACTACCATTTGTAAATGATGAAGCCTTGTTGCGCTTGTTCGTGGACAAATTGGTGAAGTCTACATGTACATGGGACATCGATGATGCCAAGAACTTTGTTCTTTACCGAGACATTATCAGTGGAGCACCTGGGCAGTTGATGCTTCTTCGCAGTATCAGCGAGATCACTGAAATAAGGTATGCTGCCTTACGAAACTAAGGCTACGCAGGAGGGATGTGTCGCTCGTCACGACATTAACACTGGGCAGTCTGGTTATCTTTATAAAGCCGATTTATTTGTTACAACAGATGTCCACAATCACGATATCTTCATAATTGATGATCATGTGTAAGATCGTCAGCAAGACTTTGCTATGATTTGTATGTTCGCTGGATATGTTGTAGAGTTTTGCCAACACCTTCAGATTGTGTATCTCTCAAATTCGTCACAATTTCGGAGCATGTTTTTGAGCCAACACAGTAATATGCAGAGTATATCTATCACGTATTTGCTCGAACTTAAGAATGGCGACATACCGAAATGTGGTCGCGGATTCCAATAATTAGCGTATGACGGATTTACGCAAGGTCAGCTCGCTAAGTGGATGCTCCTATGTTGGTGCAGCTAAACTTAAACTCGTCTAAGGAAGCATTCAGTGAGCGGTTGCAGTCATTTTTGTGATCCTCATACAAAAGCCCTAATCGCATACCCCAGACCGTTCTCCCACTCGCAGTCGGCCATTAGTTTTTACTAAAGCGACTTTGGGAACAAGGTGATGGTTGCGAACAGAAGAACGGCTTGGAATGGTTGGGTGGCTTTATACTTTCCGTATATTTATATTTATTAACGAAATAATGGTTTAGTATCCACACACTCCCAAGGGCGCACAATAAATTACAAGGCTGTCACACTTTTACAACCCTCCATGGAAATGGCATGGCAATATGGATGAATGAATAAACGGGTGAAAGTCGGATGTGGATTGCGTACAATGGAGGCCAGGACGGGCTGGGCCGGTCCATATCTGACCCGGGGGAAATACCAGGACAGGGAGGGGGACCCGTGATACGAGGGCAGGGAGGCATGAAGACGGGCGCCAGGGCCCCGCAATCGTTCTTTTCTGGAGTTGTAGGGTTTGCTCCCTCGCGAATCTCCGCCACTGCCCTACTTCGATTTCGCAGTCATGGTTTCCCTGAAGCTGCAGAAGCGCTTGGCCGCCAGCGTGCTCAAGTGCGGCGAGCGGAAGGTCTGGCTCGACCCCAATGAGGTCAACGAAATTTCCATGGCCAACAGTCGGCAGAACATCCGCAAGCTGGTGAAGGACGGTTTCGTCATCCGCAAGCCCCAGAAGATTCACTCGCGCGCTCGTGCTCGCCGTGCTCTTGAGGCTAAGCGAAAGGGCCGTCATTCCGGTTACGGAAAGCGCCGGGGTACTAGAGAGGCTCGACTTCCCACTAAGGTACTGTAATGCCGCCGACTATTTTTTATCACAGATTCAGGGTTTAGTGTAGCCAGATTCGTGTAGAATGCGGGTGTACAATGGCGATTACTGTCCCAGCATGCTACGTTTCCTTGCTTGTCGTTTGCTGTGTTTTTGGGTTTTGTAATTTTAGGATCTGAGGTTTTATTAGGGTTTTTCACTTTGGTAATTTAGCTGCCGTGTTTTGACTTTCATCTATTATTGATGAGGACACTAGGTTTTTGGAGGGTGAATCTGAGTTATGGCAGCTAGTAAGCGTTTCAAGGGTTGAAGTAATGTATCTCAAAGTTTGTATTGAACTGAGGTTGAACTTCATGTGTAGCTTGTAGACTTCCTCCCCACCCCTGCTTAGCGACGCATCCAGCGTAACATATTGAAGGGTTTTATGTTCTATTGTGTTCTTTACATCCACAATTTTTTGTGACGTCTCGAACTCTTCGGTCTTATCATTTTAAGATGTCACAACTCTCTCCAGATCTTTTTCAATTGCGATGACGTTGGGTGTATGGATTATTTTCTCCGAATGTCAATTGACTGTTGGTCTGATAGTGCGAAAGGATATAGAATTACAAATGACTGATCGATTGGTGGACTTGTAGGTTTTGTGGTTGCGACGCATGCGGGTGTTGAGGCGTCTCTTGCGCAAGTACCGTGATGCTAAGAAAATTGACAAGCACATGTACCACGACATGTACATGAAAGTCAAGGGCAATGTCTTCAAGAACAAGCGTGTATTGATGGAGAGTATCCACAAATCGAAGGCTGAAAAGGCACGTGAGAAGACTCTCTCTGACCAATTCGAGGCTAGGCGTGCCAAGAACAAGGCTACACGTGAGCGCAAGATCGCTAGGAGGGAGGAGCGACAAGCTCAGGGTATCCCTGCAGCTGCTCCCGCACAAGCTGCTGAGGCTCCAGCGACTGATGCTCCAGTCAAGAAGTCGAAGAAGTAGGTAGTGACTGTTATTTTTGTGTCAATGAAATCCTGTGGTTTGAATCAACATGAAGAGAAGTCACCTTGCTTTAAAGACCGTACTTTCTGCTCCATCTCGGCTGTCATTTGAATTGCTTTTTGCTTAATGTCTGGAACCCTTGGTGCCTCTTGTGTTTCGTCATCTATTTGACAGTAGTGCTGGAACTGTTCTGCGATGTTTCTGGGTTTAATCGCGGGCGGTATTATTTCCGGCTTTTTTTCATGTTTGCACTGTGGTCCATTAAGTTTCTCGTCACATGCGTGCACTGTTATCATTCAGCCCAAAGGACAAGTTTAGTCTCCACTTGTGGCACTTCGGTTTCATAACGTTTTTCTTTTTCTGTTTCTGTTTCTGTGACTTCTGCTTGGAGGGAAATAACTAAACCCTTCTCACACTTCTATGTATGCAGTCTATCGCATGGTCGTTGTTGTATTCAAGAGTTATATTTTTGTGTATTCCTAGAGGGACTTCTATATTCAGTCTCAAGCTTAAGAGCTATAACTATTGAGTAGGCCGAGACACATTTGTAGTGCACAATGCAATGTACAGGCCACAGAGACAGAAGAAAACCTTACATCGGATTGACTTACTCCTATGGGAGTGGGCGGTGCACATCCTAAATTCCAGAGCTGAAGACACCTTTAATGCCAATCATTTTGTAATTCATTCATGTGAAACAATTTGTATTGAATACTACAGGAAGATTTTGAGATAACTGGAATACATTTGTGCATAGTAGTTACAGCATGGGATTGAAATATCTATTAAAATCTGAACGTCTTTCTGTTAGTGATTTTACTTCTCTGACAATTTTACATGCAAGAACTTTGTACTTGTTTGTATTGCTATAGTTAATATTTCTGTCTATCTTCATTTGATACTATTTTCTTACGATATTTCAAATGTATTGAAGTTACTGCAAAGACGACAATAATGCATAATACCGTATACAAAATCATAACATAAACCAATGAAATATTCATGTTTCAGTTCACTTTGGACAACAGTGTAAACCAAAATCAGAGAATATCCATTACATGCTGTGCGTATATTGTAAATAAAAACTCACACTATTATATTGAAAACAAATGTCCGGAACGAGAATGCATTTATTTCCAAATATTTATAATTTCTTCATACTGCAATGGTTTGGCTTTAAACAGTGTATGTCAATCAATTCTTCATGTTCTCCACTTTTATCTGTCCTTTAGTTTCGAATAATATATAGCATTTGCATTCATTTAATTTAACATTTTTTATTCATTCAATGGTCGTTGTCAAAACCAGATTTATAAGTAATGATTTCATTGTCTTTTTAGATTTAGTGAATACATGTTCTTTTAAGGTCATTTTATATTGCATGAAATGAAGGAAAACAATATGTACAAAATTTGTGAGATGAGTGCACTTGAAATGTATTGCACTTTTGCACAGTAGATCACATCAATTTGTGCTTCATACTCTGTAAATAAGGAGCTAAAAAAAACTTAACGTCAGGTCTCTCTATGGAATACGCCTAATCTTTCAGATAATTGTAGAATCTTATGTTTCTCGTTTAATTTATAATTTATAGTTTTTTGTGAGAATATTTTTTCAAAGCTGTTCATTATAAAACAAAATCAATGAAGTCGCTGTAGGTTAGCATTTTGATCACTCATGTATCCAACAAAAATCAATCTGTCTCACCCCACACACATCTTTATTTTATCAAAAAGTGTGCTTATTTATTTAATTAAAATTGTGAGCTGAATTTGGAAATTTGGGTAGAAGTGTGAAAGGAGTGCAACTACACCGTATCTTTGCTGTCCAACACAGTCAATAAATGAAGCCCTAATGCAAACAAGCTCTAAACCCTAAACCACTTGCCAGCCAACTTATGGAGTACAAGAGCAACATTTGTGGCCAAGAAGTAAATGCCACTTGTGGGAACACAGCCAAAACCAAGGCTGAGGAGTAGTTCTCAACCCTTTGAGAACCCTGTTCCCTTCAGCACAGCTGGGTCACAGTGGGAGGTCCTGCCTCTTATTGTTGGAATTGTGAGGAGTGATGCTTTGATTTGTGTAAGCTGGGGCCACTTGTAAACACACTGTTGAAGCCCAACGCATGCATCTACCTCTTTATCATCTTGTTTGACAGCTTTTCTCACTACAAAAAAATCATTATATTAATCATTCTCATGCCATTTAAATGTTTATATATATATATATATATATATAAAGCTTTTCATCACCAACATTACATGATTCCGTAAACAAAAGAAAAGACTTTTTTCAGAATCCCATGTACAACAATTCTTGTAGAGTGAAGGAGCCCTGAATTGCTCTGCTATTGAAGCATTGATTGGGATCTGGTGGTGACCAAGGGTACTGTTCTACAATGCTGATTAAAAGTGAATGTACCCAATTTCATGTACTTGGCCTGATTCAATATTATTAGCAATGAGGTGGATTTATTAGCCCACCAAACCCCGAAATGCCATTCCTTTGTAGACCATTCCTAAACTTCCCTGATTAATAAGTAAACGAGTACGTTAGTAGTAAATGCTTTGGAATACTTGTTTTAAAATGATTGAGTTGATAGAGAGATTTTGCGAGTCACATGATACACACCATAAGCTCTGCTGCTTACACAAGAGAAGTGATTTGGCACTAGTGTAACGATGATGCATATCTATGTGGTAGCTATAATGAATGGGCCTGAACAGTGTTTGATTTGAAACTTTGGTTTCGAGTGCCACAGGTTGAAGTCATGCGAGTATTAAAGAAAGTTTTTGGGGGAAAGTACAAGCATTTTTTTGGGGGGGTAGAAGGACAAAAGTGGGGAATGAAATTTGCAAAAACAAAATAAAAGACTTCACAACCTTAAGGTGTGAAACATTGCCATTAAAATTAGCTTTGTTGCAAAAATAATCTACCATCAAATTTCCAACTATTTCAACTTTTCTACATTAAGAGTGAGACTTCTTGTTTATGCTCCATAAATTTTTATTATTAATGTTCTCTCCCCCCTCCTCCCTCCCCCCCTTCTCCCCCCTTGTTCTTTTGAAGAATGTGAGAACACAAGGTGGGTAAGGAAGTTTAAGAAATTCAAAGCCGTCATGGGTTTCACAAGCCAGAAGGGGGTGGGGATGCTGCAGAGCCAGAGCTGCAGGCAGTACCACCACACTGCTGCTAGGCCTTTTTCAAAGCACAACAAATACTCAGAACATCCCCAAAAAGCAATGAAAGCATCTGTAGTCCTAATCTGTCAGCACAGCTTGGCAGGGCTGCCAGAGCTGGCTACTCCTGCCCCTTCCTCTCTCCCTCCAGTACTGAGCTTTAATTCTTATCATACACACAGCACATCACTGCCCAAAGGGAGCATTATTTACTACATTTCAAGAGCACTTGATTTACCCATGTGGACTCTAACAAAGAAAGTAAAACAAATAACATTAAAAAAAGAAGAAAGAAACCCACACAAGCCTAGTGTAATCAATCTCACATTCTCACTCTTTTCTGAAGCATGTGGTGGTGGATGTGAAGCTTTGATACTCTGGATCCTCACCACTTCCAGCTCCCAAGTAATCCATGGAATTTGCTGCTGCTGAAGTGTGGCTTTGGGGGGTCTAATGCTACAAGTCTTTGGGTCCAGGAGCAAAGAGCATTCAACTGGGGCCAGCTGGAGGAGATCTTCCATAGCTCTCCCACAGCGCCAGCTTCAAAAAGGAGGCAAAAGAAGAAGAAAAAAAGCACACTCTCCGAGTGCGAGGCGCGGAGCCCACAGTTATGCGGCATTGATGACGATGGCGTTGTGGGATGCAGGTAGAAGTTGAAAGCCCAGAGTAGTAAAGTTAGCGAGTGAATGTCCAGCTGCCCAGTGACGAACTCATGGGGGCGATGGGTGGTGATAGTGGTGATGGTTATGAACGAGAGCCGCAGCGATGCTTCTCGTCCGAGTGAGATTTGTTTAGGCCTCGTCGTGTCAGAACGTCTCTACGACGCTGGCTTCATCCTTCCGCTTGGTGACATCCCCTCCTCCTCGCAAGCACGATGGAGCATCGTTTCGCTGGTGGCTTGACTTCTAAGATGGGTCAACTGGAGCTGCTGCTGCCGCTGCTGCAACGGGGGACGCGCTGGACAATGGAGGGGACGACGACGAAGGGGACGAGTCATCGTCTTCCCGCCAGCTACACATGCCTAACCTTACAGTAATTGACGGGCTTGCCAGCTTCATTATTACGACAATCTTCACGGGGGAAGGGGGGGGGGGGGGTACATGCCACTGTTTGGAGCAGCTGGTTTTTGCCGTAAGAGAGGTTGTTTTTTCTGGCTTGCGATTGAGGCTCGTCGCATGTTCCTCTCAAGTTGTCGTCGTCGTCGTCGCGGCTATCTGCGTCGTGGTGAGCCTGCTTCAGCTGGGTTCGCTCGGGGCAGCATGTGCTCCGAGAGAGAGCTGCGGCGTAACTGCTAGTTGGGTGCTCTCCTTTGGTTGTGGTTGGTGTCGCGAGCTATGTTAGTGCCAGGTAAGTGGGGTACAGCTGTGGATCGATAGTTTGCTTCACGGGGTTCAGGGGGGTGTAAGTGCTTGGCTTCGAAGTAGAAGCGTGAGCTGCAGCGGCTGTGGTAAAGCGGTAGTGGTGACTTAAAAAGGAGGAAGTTGCTAGGAGTGACCCACGCATAGAAGTTGAAGCTTCTGCAGCTTCACGCCACAGGTTAGCAATACTTGTGCTTGATCCTTCTTCATGTTCATTTCATACATATTATTGTCAGTGTCTCCTGGGTTTATCCGTTAAGTGCTGCACTTTACTGGCCACACCAGGACATGACATTCTTTTCCGTGTTTACTTGGATCATTGTCTTAATACTACTTGTTGCCCAGTGAAAACGTCGATCACAGTATAGCAGGTTGATTAATAACATTACTGCATTCCTATTAACAGTACAGCCTTTTAACTCCGAGGAGACGCTGAAGCACCCATAGCCCTGGTGTGATAAAGGTCCCCCGGGCCACACATTTGTGTTGTCTTGTGTCTAAGCGAGCGAGTAGTTTCCCTTCTACAGTACAAGTGGTTTTTATTCAAATATCATCGGCATGTTGTACCTTTGTAGTCTATTGCCATGAAAAGTAGGTGCATTACCGGAGCCAGTGTCCTTGTTCAACTGCAGCCGCTTCGTGTCGGAAAAGAGCCTGCTCACTTTTGTAGTCCATGCGGGCTCCACAGTAGAGATGATGTAAGACGGAGTAACTTCAATGTAGATGCGCTCAAGTAAATCCTCAGCGTCATTGTGAGCTTGGTCTCAGTCCTTCCAAGCGTCTGAAATCAATCTCTGTTAAATAGCGGTTAGAAAATGGATTCTTTTTGTGACCTTGTTCAAGGTCAGAGTCGCTGAGGTGGGATGCCATTCCTAAGCTTACGAGGTTTGAAATATAGAGTAGGCTGCGGAAAAAGTTTTCGGCTCACGCTGGGGAGACATGGTGGGGTATGGCACCTGTGTATTTAGGGCGGCGTGTATCTCCACTTGCTAGGGATGGACTGTCGCTCTCCTACCGCTTGGGAAATCGCATTTCCCTTCTAAGGCTTGGGAATTGCGAGGATGCCCTAATGATGTTACTCAGTTCTAAGAATGGCTGTCTCACAGTCAGTGTAATGGAATAGCCAATGTCAGTTTGACACGAAGGGTTTCTGTTTGTTAACGTGAGTGTTTTTATTTTTGCGTAGGGTTCTGTTGAAGCGCAGAAGTGTGATTTGAAGCCTACATTAATCTTCAGGATTATGAAGGATCGAGGCATGGCAGTTCAAATGTGTCGTAATTGCAAGAAGTTGGATTCCTGTAGGTCAAGCATTTCATGACAATCTTGCAGCTCCAACCCTACTCAGCTATCTTGTTAGACCGCTGCCGATCTTTAGAAATGGGGAATAAGAACCATGACGGGAAGTCGAGCATGGCCAAGGTCGCAACCTGTGTCGTGGTGGTCCTATTTTTCGTGTCCGCGGCAGGCCAGGACTTAGCAGCTGACACAAGAGCTCTCATCACCTTCAGAAACGTGTTCGACCCCAGAGGCACCAAATTGAACTGGACTAACACGACCTCAACCTGCCGCTGGAATGGCGTAGTCTGCTCCCGTGACCGAGTTACGCAGATCCGTTTGCCGGGTGATGGGCTCACGGGCATCATACCGCCTGAGAGTTTGAGCTTGCTCTCGGAGCTTCGGGTTGTAAGCCTGCGCAACAATCACCTGACGGGCCCGTTTCCAGGCGAGCTAGGAAATTGCAACCATGTGCACGCACTCTATCTCGGGGGCAACGACTTCTACGGGCCTGTACCAAATCTCACCGGATTCTGGCCGCGACTCACTCATTTGAGCTTGGAATACAATAGGTCTGGTCATGTTAGTTTTTTCTTTTGCATATCTGTTTTTAATTCTGGATTCTCTCGGAACTACAAAATTAGATACCTTATTGCTAATGCAGTGTATGATATCAACTGTTACCTCTCCCCTTCCGCTTCAAGTTTAGAGTATCCACGGAAATAGACTGATCCTGGGATTACTCTTTTGCATTGGCAGGTTCAACGGGACGATACCGGATTCAATTGGCCTCTTCTCGCATCTGTACTTGCTGAACCTCCGTAATAACTCGTTCTCCGGAACCATTCCACCCCTCAACCTAGTGAATTTGACGTTATTCGATGTTGCCTACAACAATCTGTCTGGACCGGTGCCCTCAAGTTTGTCCAGATTCGGAGCGGCTCCTCTGCTAGGCAATCCAGGCTTGTGCGGTTTCCCTCTCGCATCTGCGTGCCCGGTAGTGGTTTCGCCAAGCCCGAGCCCCATCACTGGACCAGAGGCAGGAACAACTGGGAAGCGGAAGCTTTTGTCGTCAGCTGCCATAACAGCCATTATTGTCGGTGGCGTTGCATTGCTGGTGCTCTTCATCATAGGACTCTTCGTGTGTTTTTGGAAGCGACTCACGGGATGGCGGAGTTCGACGAGAACTGAAGGACGAGAAAAAGCCCGTGAGAAGGCACGCGACAAGGGGGCGGAGGAGCGTGGAGAAGAGTACTCCAGCTCGGTTGCAGGGGATTTGGAACGCAACAAGTTAGTTTTCTTCGAAGGGAAAAGGTACTCGTTTGATCTAGAGGACTTGCTGCGTGCGTCTGCAGAGGTGCTCGGCAAGGGCAGCGTGGGGACCGCTTACAAGGCGGTCTTGGAAGACGGGACTATCCTGGCGGTGAAGAGGTTGAAAGATGTGACCACCGGCAGGAAGGACTTTGAAGCACAAGTTGACGTGGTAGGAAAGCTGCAGCACCGAAATCTGGTGCCCCTCCGCGCTTACTACTTCTCCAAGGATGAAAAGCTGCTAGTGTATGACTACATGCCGATGGGCAGCCTTTCTGCTCTTCTACATGGTACACCCTTTGCTACATTGTAACGATTGGACTTTTCTTTTGTCAGTCGTAGGAAGAACGTTATGCATGTCTAAGCACGTTATGCACTGTCTGATATGGCTGCTCTACGACTTGGGTCGCAGGCAACCGAGGTAGCAGTCGTACACCTTTGGATTGGGTGACCAGAGTAAGAATTGCGCTTGGAGCTGCAAGAGGACTTGAGTATCTACACTCTCAAGGAGGATCCAGATTCGTGCATGGGAATATTAAGTCGTCCAACATTCTTCTCAACAGAGAATTGGAAGCTTGCATTTCAGACTTCGGACTGGCGCAATTGTTAAGCTCTGCAGCCGCTGCCTCCAGGATTGTCGGTTACCGAGCGCCTGAGATATCCGAGACTCGCAAAGTGACACAAAAGTCGGACGTCTATAGTTTTGGAGTGGTATGTTTCTGTCGTGTACTCTAATTCCCTTTCATGTTCATGAACCTGGTGTTAGTGGCATGTGAGACTCTGGATTGTGCACTATGCATTCTGATTCTCCGATTTCGCAGCTACTGCTTGAGCTTCTAACTGGGAAGGCACCGACTCAAGTGTCGTTGAACGACGAAGGCATCGACTTACCCAGGTGGGTGCAATCCGTGGTTCGGGAAGAATGGACCGCGGAAGTTTTCGACCTGGAGCTCATGCGCTACCAGAATATCGAAGAAGAAATGGTGGCCATGTTGCAAGTTGCAATGCAATGTGTTGACGCTGTTCCCGATCGACGTCCAAAGATGACCGACGTGCTCTCACTTCTGGAGGATGTGCATCCATTTTCCTCCGACACTGGCGACGAGGCGTCTCGTCAATCTGAGAGCATTTCTGAGGAGAAGTCCAAGAGCAGCGAGAAAGACAAGGACTCGGTGGAAAACACTCCGTCCTACAATCAGACGCCGTCAGCTCCGTCCTCTGACTCCCACAATCCGTCTGAGCACACTGTTTCGTAGAATTGTTTACTAACAATCAATGATTTTCTGCGTTTTCCTTTGGTCATGCCTGTGTCATCGAGACTCTTTGCTGAATTGCTTCTAGTATCCATTCATATGTTGATCAGATAGACATAATGTGGACTTCTGTAGCGATTATGTGATCTGATCAACAAGATTTGAGCCATTTTTCCCCGAGTGTTTGGTATCTTGGGACAATGTGACAAGTTGGTTGAATTAAATCTAAGGTTGTGTTAAATCTCCTATATAATGGTTTGGTTCTCTTTATTGTGTCCATGGATTACCTCATATCTGAACAATTTTTATGTTAATACATCGTGGATGTGCAATAGTCTGCACAACAGAGCAAGTGTGCTAAAATAAATGGCCGTCTCAAATCCCTGGGTAACATCAGGGAACCATCGCTAGATTATGAAAATCATACTCTCCTGCAGTGGCGAACATCATATCAGTAGTAACCCTAAACCATACATCAAAGAATGTGAATAGATGACATCATGGCCGAGCACGCGTCGATGCAGCTAAGGAGTAGATTAGATTATTTTTGTAATGCTGCATGAATTGAGTATTTACAATGACCAAGTGAGTCAATGAGTGATCTCAGTTTCTTTGCAGTTTCAAGGCATGGATTCCATTAATGCTCACACAGTGCTCTCACATATGCTGCATGAAACTTAATGACTACGTCTAAACAATCAACATATGCAAGGGAACGAGTTGCATGTGTGTTTCGCCACACATGTGATAACTAACTCGCAGTAAGTTCAAAACCATCTAGATCGGAAACCCTGTTTGTTTCTTGGCAAATCCAACTCCAACAAATTTCACCCGTTCAGATTCGGAGGTCCAGTCAAGGCAGCCAACCATCTTGTGCGCAAATGAACCGATGGCTGCATCTGTTCAAACCGACAAGTCCTTGATTTTTGAAGAATTGAAGTTCGGAATTTGCAAAGATTGCCATGTGAAGGCATTTTTCGTCCAACAGCTCATGAGTTTAGATGTTTTCGAGCGTCAAGATATGAGGCCAGAGCTATAAACCTGAGCTTTTATAGATTTCGAATCTGTTCATATCAAGCCTGCGAGAAGCTCAATTTCTGTTTCCAAATTAGGGAGGCTTCTAGCCACTGTAATTTGCCGTAAAGCTCTCGCAAAGATTCATGGAACAGGAACGAACCCCACGCTTCGAAGATGTGTCCTGCAGTTTGATTGATTTCTTTTCTCAGTGCATTATTTGAGTTGCTAGCAATGTTACATTGATGACCAATGGTTGGTTTGATCTGCATCAATTTCTGCGTCCATCACTACAATAGACGTTACAAAATTTGGGTCGATGTTAAGATCACCCATTGAGTGTGAAAGTAAGTAGAAGAGAGGCAGTGGATAGGCTGCGATTGCGATGTTGGTTATACATTTCACAGCAAAGTGGTCGAGCTATGGTGCTGTAATTTATTTCTGGAGCAAACTCAACAGAGTCGATCGTGAGCGTTAAAGCCCTTGACAGACAGCTTTGTGCTTTCAGCATGCGTGGCAAAGGGCCTGGCTATTGAGAAAAATCAAACTTCCATGAGTAGTATGAATGTGTATCGTCGGTTATGGAATGAGCTCCTAATGTTCTCAAACCGATTTTCAAGCCTACAACCTGACTTGGTAATCATCTCAAGGTCGTTGAAGTTTGTCCCGGAAAAGTTTTCACAAAGTTGATAGCCCCATGGAAGATAAGGGGAAATATTGCGGAACGTGGTGTTCACATCTGCTGTTCATCTGCTGTTGGTAGCTGCAACATTGGCCATCGAAAAGACACACTCCTGAGAAGTATGAGTAGCTGATCAACATGCTGATGAGTTCGACAGAGATTCCACTGACAATGAAATTAGCTGCAGCGAGTTGTCATTGACTCTGGGTACTCAAGTTGGCACAGTTGGTGCAAGTGAAGACTCAGATTCAGTGAACAAATAGGCAGATATGAACGCAATTGTAGGCTTCAAGGTTGACGTCTCTTTTTGGCTGCCTTTGTGAGGCATAGATTGAAGAACCTCCTGGGAAACAGCAACTTGTTTTCTGCACATGTAGAGTCTCCGGATGATGGACCATTTTGACGCAATCTTGTGAACAAACTTGGCCTTGTCTAGAAATGAATAAGGCATGGGCGGGAGTCGAGCATGGCCGAAATGGCAACTGGCTTGATCGTAATCCTTAGGAATCGTTCTAAGGTTTAAAGTTGTCGATCCCACCGAGAGGGTTGCGTATATTCTTCTTCATTGTCGAATAATTTAGATTTCGACGCAGATGACACAGCATGTCACGTACTAATCGCCATGACCACCTTTTAAAGTTATATCTATGTATTTTAATATAATCTATTGTTTTTTATATAAAGACTACTGGTCCATCATAATACTAATTCTACATATCTATGATTTATACTTATAGTATTTTGCATCAATACCAAATATATTAATTTTAGTAGTATCAATATATGTTTTGCTAATTTTTAGAGAAAATATTTAAATATGTGATCTATTTATAACTTCTACTATCTAAAATATTTAATGCAAAGCTTTAAATCTACTTGTTAAGTTAAAAAAGTTTATCTTATCAAATAATTGTACAAAATCTTTTATAATTGTATCATTAATACTTTACAAAATTTCTTAATAATCACCAATGACTTATTTTTTAAATTCCAAATGGTTATAGTTATAGTTTTAATTTTTTTCATACAATCTATTTCTTATACCAAACTAAAAAAATAATATTAAAACTTTTTTTATATAGAAATATAATTTAATATAATTTAATAATTTTTTTATTAATAAATTATATTTTTCACAAATATGTGTTGAAATGTAATATAAAATATAAGTTATTCTTCTTAAATTTCTTTTTTTGTTTAATTATAAAACAAATGTAATTTTTTATATCCAAATTGTAAAAAAAACTTGTAATATTTCTTAATTTTTTCTATTTTTATTGATATTTGATGTTGATATTATGTTATATTGCAATACACAAAGACTAATGCATAACTATTACAACAACAAGCTTTTGTTTGATGTTTTACACGGACTTTTAAAAAAACTGATGAGAAATGAAAAAAAAAAAAAAAAACAAAACAAAACAAAACAAAACAAAAACAAAAACAAAACAAAAACAAAACAAAAGAAAAGAACAAACAAATAAACTTGATAAATAAATAAATAAGATAAAAGAATTAAAAAATAGTAATATAAAAATAATGAAAACTAGATTTAAGTGAGTTAAAGAAAGTAAAATAGAGAAATAAAATTTAAGATTATATGGACACATTTATAATTATCATAATGAATAATTTGGTCTATTCTATACCTTTTTTTAAACTTTATATTATTTCCAATAATCTATGTTTCTAAAAGATTCTATTTTTATTTTTATTTTTATTTTATTTATTATCAAGAAAAAGACCTCATAGGACTTGTAGGCTATAGCCTTTTAAAAATTAATTTTAGATATAAAGTTTGTTAAAGACAACATTATATTGTGGATGTTGCTAATAGTACTACAATTTGCCATGTATTAAATGCTATCACAAGTTTTGCTATTGCCACCATAATATTCTTTTATTAATTTATTAATTTATTAAATTAGAACTAAAATTACTATCTATATAATTTTTAGCAATATCCTATATTGTTGCAATATCCTATGTTATTGTTGTATGTATTAGTAGCCTTAAACAAGCTACTATCTATAAGTTTTTCAAGGACTATAAAGTTTTTGAAAAAAGAATGTCTAAATTGTAGAATTTTTTAATGATAAGTTCTTAAATTTTAGCATTAAAAAATAAAAAATAAAAATCATTCTATGACCAAATGGCATATTCTATGATATTTTTAGATAATACCTATATTAACTAAGTTTTTAGATTATTTTATATGAAAAAATTAATATCCTATTTTATTCAATTTGATTATATTTAACTATATTTATTTAAATTATAAGTATATATGCATATAACATACATTCTTATTTATCATATAAATTTTTTAATAGAAATATCTAAATTCTCCATTTATTAGTTATTAGAATTAAATTACTTAATTAAATTTCGAATTTTTATATAAATTAATATAAAATATGCAATTTAAATATTCTTTTAAAAAATGGTAATTAAAGTTATATTTATAATTTAATAAATTTAAAACCTTAAACCTACAATGATTCAAATAATTATTTCAATGTTGACATATTTTGGAAAGAATGGTATATTATAGATGAATTGTAGTGAATAATGATATGTGGTTTGTATAGTAAATAAAATACTCTTTTATAGCTACAAAATAAGCCTAGGTTGAAAAGAATCTATAAAGTAATTGTGGAGCTATGACCAATCCAATTTAGATTAATATTAAAACATTTTTTTGAGTGTGGTATCCAATTACATATCAATACTTTATAGGACCTCTTTTGGCCTTGATAATTGCTTTCAACCTCCTAGGCATACTTTCTATTAACTTTTGATACAAAATTGCTTCAATATTATTCCATTTTGTAGCTATTCTTTCCCATCATTTCCAAACTTCATTTGGTTTTAACTTCCAGGTATTGAGCTAGCATTTGAGGTGCTTCCAAAGATGTTCAATGGAATTAAGATCAAGAAAGTGAGCATGCCAATCCATTACTTTAATCACATGATGATGAAACTACCATGCTAGTTTTGAATTCTGTTTGGAGTTGTTATCTTACTAAAAAATCACCTCTTCCTTAAAAATGTTAGATTCTTCAATACTATGAAGCAAGTTTTTTTCAAGAATTTCTACAAATTTCTTAGCATCCATCCTTCCTTCAATCTTTGCTATCCTTTCAACTCCGTTCTATTCCATACCATTATATTTCTACCTCCATGTATAATTGTTTTTTGGATCTTCTTGTCAAGCAAGAATTGACATTTTTGTTTCCACACCCACTTTCTACCATCTTATCCAAATCTCTTGATTTTTGTCTCATTTGATCAAATAACCTTCTTCCAATCCTCCATAGTTCATTTCTTGTATTTCAAAGTAAAATCTAAGTGTTGTTTTTGATAGCAGGTAAATAATAGTTGTTTTTTTTTTTTCTTCACCATGGCTTTTATATTCCATTTCTTGAGAATATTTCAAATGGTTTGAGTTGATACAAGATTATTGATAATATTGTTAAGGTTTTTAGCAACCTCAATAGCATTTTAAACCTTCCTAGTGTTGATTTGACAAATGATTGCCCTTTTGTCTATTACAATTTTGTCTTCTTTGGTCTGCCTAATTTTAGGTTCTTCCTATTAAAAGTGATTCTTTTTTGCTAACCTAGAGATAGTAGCTTTATTATAGCCAAGTTTAAAATCAATTTAGCTATAAGATTTTTGAGAATGAAGAAGAGCAAAGGTGATATTGTTTTAAGGAGAGCGGGAAAAGGTCTCATAGTTGTTTAAGGAATTATGAAGGATACAAGAATTGGATACAAAGAAATATATCAAGATTAAAGACAAAGAATGAAATTGATAGCAAAAGCAGTTCCAAAGACTCCTATTTATATTATAATGAAAGTTACAGAAGTCTATGGTATTTTCTATGGAAGTTTCTAAAAGTCTAAAGAAGCTTCTAGAAGTCTAAAGAGACTTCTAGAAGCCTATGGAACGTTCTAAAAGATTGTATAAGATTCTACAAGTATGTAGAAGGTTTTAGAAATTTGTAGAAGTTTCTAAAAGGTCCTAAAATGCAGTAATTTGGAATATGTCTGTACTAGGAATTGTGATTAAGAATGGTGCTTTTATAGCTGCTAATAAGTATTAATGATATCATTAGATTAGTAATAATATTGTCATAGTAAATCTAATGATGATAGAATGCTACAATATTGAGTAATTGATAGAATCCAAAAATTAGACACCACACTTAAAAAATTATTTCAATACTACTCCAAATTAGATTGGTCATAGCTTTGCAATTACCTAATAGATTCTTTTCAACCTAAGCTCATTTGGTAGTTGTAAATGAGTACTCTATTTGCTATACAAATCACGTGTCATTATTAACTACAATTCATCTATAATACACCATTCTTTTCAAAATATGTCAACATTGAAACAATTTTCTAAGTCACTGTATTTTAAGATTAAAAAATAAATATTATATAAAAATCTACTTCAAAAATAGATTTTTTTCTTACATTCTAAGTTTTGTATTAAACTAAATCAATCTTTAAATCATTATTGGCATATTGATAATAATTTTAATTTCCAATTAAGATCAATAATTTTAAAAAATAAAAAATTATCAATTAAATATTTTTTGTACATGTGTTTATGTAAGTTTGTCTATTACATCTTTTTTATGGTTTATTACTTTTTATGCTATTATATTTTTTATGATTTTTTTTGGATTTTTTAAATTTTATTTAAGTTTTTATTTATTTATTTATTTATTATTTTTATCAAATCTATAATTTACAGTAAGTCCTTTTGGAATTGAATTAATTTATTAGACAAGCTTTTTTCATTATTTACTTGAATAAATTGTTTTAACATCTAACTTTTTGTCTTTGTAAAATCAATTGCAGATGCAAATAATTAAATTAGTTAAGAAAGATAATAATATTTTCTATATATATATATATATATATATATATATATATAAAATATTTTTTATAATTATATATATTTTATAATTATTATTCTTGTAAAGTAAGAATGAAGATAAAAACTTTGAGTTTTAAAACAAATTTTGATTTTAGTCTTTTATTTTTTATTTATTTTTAATAATATTTATTACCTTTTTTTTAAAAAAAATATCATAAGTAAACACATTTGGTATACTAAATCTGTTTGTATAATTACCATCAACTCAAATATGAATTTGTCTCCTATTCATAATGACTCATATGGAATTGCCTATAGTTAATTAATATTTAATTAAAAAAATCATCTCTTCATGCAAGTTAACATTTAATTTTAAAACTATCTTCAAATTATGTGGTTAGTCTAAAATACTTATTCAAATTTATTTTTTTATTATATTTAAATGATAAAACTAAAAAATTAAAATATAAGAAATATTATAATTTATTAATATGATTAAAAGAAAAGAATAGTAAAAAATTTTTTACAAAAAATATGCTGATATTTCATAATTTATTCTGATTTCTTAGAGTTAAAATATAAAATTTTGTGGTTATTGCAATGATAATTTATTTTTTAATTATTTTTTAAATTATAAAATAAGTTATAATTTTTTAATTTCTTGTTGATAGAATTTGTAGAAGAATATTAGTATCTTCAAATACATAATTTTTATCAATTTTTGAATGCTTGCAAATAAAAAATTACTAATTTACTAAAAACTTAAAATCTTACTTTGATTGGACTCTATAAGGATTAGTGCATACTATTTTTAGAATATACAATACAATCTCTTAATCAAGAAAATACATGTATTTGTATGGTATATATGTATATATATATATATATATATATATATATTTATGATTCAAAGCAATTGGTACTCCTTCCCACTTATCCATCTACTTTCCTAAAGCTTAGAGAAAATGAATAAGTAGAGAGGTGAAACTAGGATCATATTTCCAAACAAATAATGTTATATTTCAACCAAGGGACATAACTAAGAAGACCTCTCCACATGGTTAAGATGGTCACATGTATCCACAAGATTGTGTAAAGTTAACTAACAATATTTCCCTTTAGATTGCTCTTTTCTTATGTTTGTCAATCTTGTCAATCTAAGCTTCTCCGTTCTAAAACATTACATCTTTCCAAAGGCTTCTCTCACCCTTAAGTCACCTTCCCTTATAATTCTCTCACGATCCTTAAAACCATAATCTACCAAATTAAATAAACATGCTACAAATTTTCAACTCTACTCAAAATCTCTGTTTACACAAAACTTAAAATTTGTATTTTTCATCCTCACAAGCGTCAAATATTTGCTCAAGCGAGTGGATTCTGGGTGGCCCACTACCGTCCAATACGGCAAACAATAACCAGAATTATCATTCGTGAGGAACGAACGAAATATGGCCAAAGACGAACGAAATTCGGCCCACGACGAACGAAAGTCAAACTGCGTTCACACTGACGCCAGAAGGGCAGCTCGTTGGGAGGAGTAAGTGACAGTGGGCTCGTCGTCGTCACGACTCAGATCGCCGAGAATTTGCAAAAGTCCGAAGTGGGGCACTCGCGGACGCGATCGATATCATCGACGATCGATCGATCCCCTCACCATTCCGTTACCGAATACGAGATGAGATGGATCACACACGCTTCTCTCCCGCTCGCACTATTTCGGGAGGTCTAGAGATTGTCTGGTAAGCTGGCAATGGGCGCCACGCTTTTCCGCTCCAGGGACCCGGGTTTGGAAACCGCGGTTCGAATTCACAAATGGATGTTGAATTGCGTTCGCCTCTCCTAACTTCCAATCGGGGTCGCTGACTCCAGCGATTCAGAGCAGGTGAAACAATCTGCTTGAGGTCGGACACCGTAGGTTCCATGAGGGCATTGTAGTAGTACTGGTTTCGTTGTGTTGATGAGTCCTAGTGGAGTTGCAGTTGCAGATTGTGAGTGCAGATGGACGAGGAGGTCAATCGATCACCTGCTGTTTATTGATCCAATTTGAATCTAATCAAATAGGAAGCTTGTGTTGGGAAAAAAACCAGGAAGTTAGTGGCGATGGTCTGTGTCTGGACGTGAGCTTAATGTGCGCTGAAGGAAAGCGTGCATGGTTATCAGAATCCCGACGGTATCACCCCCCTATGTCATGGAACTACCAATCCTGTGTGCCGAAGGAATTTGGAACTGTGTTGTTGTCGACTTAGTGTCGGCGGAATCCACGAGGTATGAGATGGAGTATATGTGTCGTTTTAAGCGGAGGGAAGGGCGTTGTGGACACTGTCGTCCGTGTGCTACTGTAGTGCCGGTTTAATTTTTTTAATTTTAATTTAATTTAATTTATTTTTTTCTGTTTTTTAGGTCAGACTGCGATTGCTGTTATTTCCAGGTGCATGCGTTCGAAATGGACCGTTATCCAGCTCCCGCAAGTACATTGTCGTCCTTGCATTTAGTGTGTAGCTTAGCCCACTACGCATGTACATTCATATCACACTCTTTTCAAACCTACGGCTGCATCTGGCTAATTTTCTTTCTCCGTTACAGTAGCGTGGATGTGATGCATTGCCAGCAAGGAGGGTTGATTGATGGTTGATGCAAAAGAGCATTGTGCTCTCCTCCCGAAGGCGGCCTAATCATCTTTGTCTCTGAAATTAGTGAGAATCGCTGATACAGGTAAAGCGATCTCCTGGTGATTGTGACCCCAAGCTGCAATTGAAGGATATGTTTTTGATAGAGAAGCCAGACAAAGAAGGCGGATGTTAAATTTAGCCCCAAGAATCTCCTCCTTCGAAGCAGCAACTTGTCTTCTGCACGTGTAGACTTTCCAGGATGATATACCATTCTGACGCAGCGTTGTGAAGGAGCTTTGCTCCTGTTAAGAAATGTGTAAGAGGAGGCATGAGCGGGAGTCGAGGATGGCCAGGATGGCAACCGCCTTGATGGTGGTGCTGAGTGTTGTTTCAGTGGCAGGGCAAAACTTAGAAGCTGACAGAAGAGCGCTACTCACGTTCAGCGAATATCATGATCCAAGATGGACGAAATTAAAGTGGATCAACACGACCTCACCTTGCAACTGGTTTGGCATAACCTGCACTGGGGATAGGGTCACAGGATTTCGATTGCCGGGCAAAGGGCTCAAAGGGATCATACCACCGGGGAGTTTGAGCATGCTACCTAAACTTGAGGTTGTGAGCTTGCGGGGCAACAGATTGTCGGAGTTGTTTCCTGGAGCGGAGCTAGGAAATTGCAAGAATTTGAGGGAATTGTACCTTGCGGGGAACGACTTCTATGGATCTCTTCCAAATGTGGCGGAGTTGTGGCCACGACTAACTCATTTGAGCTTGGAGTTTAACAGGTGAGAGATATTGCGATCTTTCGTGTTGGATCTAGGGTTTAAGATTTCCAGTCCCACAATCATGAATTGCGTATGTTCTTGTTCGTTGTCAAACTGTTACACTTCTCTGCAGATGGCGCAGCATGTCACGCAGAAATCGCCATGTCCAGGAACCATGATATGAAAGACTTCTTGTGTTTCTTCAGGTTGAATGGAAGCATTCCAGAGTCTGTAGGGCTGCTTTCCGATCTCTACTTGCTGAGTCTCCGCGGCAACTCGTTCTCTGGTAGAATTCCAGTCTTGAAGCTGGCGAACCTGACCGTGTTTGATGTTGCAAATAACAATTTGTCTGGAGCTGTACCACCAACCCTGTCAAGATTCCCAGCAGATTCCTACGTTGGCAATGCCGGCTTATGCGGTCCACCTCTTGCATCCCCATGTCTAGTAGCTCCTGAAGGAACTGCAAAGTCGTCGAGTGAAAAGAAGCTGTCGGCAGGTGCAATCTCGGGTATTGTTTTAGGAGGAGTCGCATTTCTGATCCTTAGCCTCATAGGACTCGTCTTCTGTCTCTGCATTAGAAGTAATGTGCATGATTCTTCTTCAGAACCCGAAGTATGTGAGATTTCGCATGCTACAATCCCTGACATTTCCCGTGACAAGCCGCGCGAGAAGGGAGGTGCGGACTGTGGTGTAGAATTTGCTGTTTCAACGACAGTGGAGCAAGGGGTGAATAAATTAGTATCCTTCTCCTTGCTTTCATTTGATCTGGAGGATTTGTTGAGGGCCTCGGCCGAGGTGCTGGGGAAGGGGAGTGCTGGAACAGCTTACAAGGCCGTTTTGGAGGATGGGACGGTTGTGACGGTCAAAAGGTTAAGGGATGTGATCACGAACAAGAAAGATTTTGAGTCTCTGATCCAGGTTGTAGGAAAGCTTCAGCACCGAAATTTGGTGCCCCTTCGCGCTTATTACTTCTCCAAGGATGAGAAGCTCCTGGTTTCTGACTACCTGCCGATGGGCAGCCTCTCTTCCCTTCTTCACAGTAAACATCTTGCCAGATCCTCCGTCCTGATACAAATCCTCGCTTTCGTTGAACTTCATCTTTTATGTTCATGGTGTGATGTAATCACTTTGATTAGACATTGAATGGCACTCCATTCTGTTTCTTGCTTGTCAGACGACCGAGGCAAGAATCGCACACCAGTGGATTGGCTCACCAGGGTAAGGATCGCAATAGGAGCTGCGAAAGGATTAGCGTATCTGCACGCACAAGGAGGACCCAGGTTTGTGCACGGGAACATCAAGTCCTCCAACATTCTACTCAACAGAGACCTAGAGGCTTGCATCGCTGATTTTGGACTAGCGCAATTGCTGAGCTCTTCCCCCGCTGCTTCAAAACTTGATGGGTACCGAGCACCTGAGGTCGGCACAACTCGCAAAGTGACACAGAATTCTGATATCTACAGCTTTGGAGTGGTATGCTTCCGTTCTGCACCACAATATCCTATTATATTTCTGAAGTTGGTGTTTTATGGCTTGTGAGACTCTGTTGATTGTGCATTAATATTTCAATTCTGGGTGTGGTTTGCAGCTACTCCTGGAACTTCTGACAGGAAAAGCACCCGCACAAACGATTTCCAACAATGAAATCATCGACCTGCCAAAGTGGGTGCAGTCCATCGTCCGTGTAGAATGGACAGCCGAAGTGTTTGACGTAGAGCTCATGCGTTATCAGAACATTGAGGGTGAACTGGTGGCCATGCTTCAGATTGCAATGAAATGCGCGGACCCAGTACCTGAAAATCGACCAAAGATGCAGAGCGTGCTACCCCTGCTTGAGGATGTGCACCCATTCTTCATAGAGAACGGTGCCGAGCCGTCTCGACAATCTGAAACCATGTCGGGGGAGATCATCAGGGGCAGTGATGACGACTCGAAGAAGAGTTCTCCATCCCACCCTAGCACTCCTTGAGCTCCTAAGAGTTCTTTGACTCAGCCCGTGCTTTGATCCTGTTCCACATATTCATGGATTTTTAGGTGAGATTTGTGTTGCCGTCATCACCTTTTCTTGGTTCTCACTGTAAGATTGATTGATTGATTTTAGCATCCATTCATACGTTGATCTATCGCGCCATGGTGATTTGATCTGATGAACTAGGTTTGAACCAATTATCTGAATTGAGTAGCCTCCGAAGACAAGTCCCTGTTGGCGTGACTGGATTTCTTTCCTCTGATGGAACTGCAGCATTTCTGATTGCAGTTGTTAGCTACATGAAATTTACTTTATTTTATGCAGTAATTAAAGTAAGATAGTAGCAACCTTATGTCATGTGCTAGTTAATCCCCTAGGTGTAGAATCCGAATAAAGTTATGCTCAAATGTATGTTGCTTGTGAAGATAGCGCTACATGAAGCTCTTACTTTTTTTGTGCCATCGCTCTGCCCTGGGATGGTTTTGGGGCTTTGCTCTGCTGTTACACTAACAGCTGTTGCAAGGTGGTCTCGATTGCAGCTGGTTGACCCAATAATTTTACAGTACACATTTCCTTGTCTTCATTAGAGGCACGGATTGCCACAATTGTAGCGATTCTCTGACGTGAGTAGTGTCTGGTAGGGAGTAGCATTATTTGAGTAATTTATTGCTGCTGCTTGATGGACCAGTCAAAAGCACACTACAGTTGTCCAACAATCTTCATGGTTTCCTGTGAGTGGGTTTGCACACTATGGTTTTGCTGTTATCGCATGAACATGGTCTCCACGTCACCTCTGCTCTACTCAAATGCACGAGGGTGGACTGCAAAACTGTGAGAAGTTGGTCTTATATCTCAAGCGCAGCCGCCAGCCTGAAATTTGGACTACAATAAGCGAATCAAAGCTGAAACATTCTCGTCAAATCGTGATTTCCATCCATGTGAATTGGCATGAATGGTCACCTGGGTTTGAAGTATGAGGTACGGCCATTTCACGTAATTGCAGTATCAGCTTCATACACATTGAACCAATTTTTTGTACCTCGAGATGTCAATCTCATCTTCATTTAATGGCATGTCCTGCATTGCTCATGTCATCTGTATGAGGAACATGATCCTTAAAAGAATGAATTTTACGTTTAAAAATCATTGCTCACCAACTTGATTGCCTTGTTAGAATCAAGGGAACACTCGACATACTTCCAACTTCATGAGGTGGTGTTCTCTCTACTCTCAAGAATACCGTTTCATGAGATTGGAAATGTTGTTAAGAGCCTATTTATTTTATTTACCTGGAAGAGTAAAATGAGCATTTTATAGACCCTGATTTGTTTACGAACAGGCTATAGATTCCTTCGCGCAGCAAACCAATTTCCCCTACTTTCATTAAGCAACTCAAGCAGATGGGAGCTTTAAGAAGTGTAGTATATCCTTGCTTGAAAAGAAAGAAA
Organism: Physcomitrium patens; assembly: GCF_059467195.1. Lineage (NCBI taxonomy): Eukaryota > Viridiplantae > Streptophyta > Bryopsida > Funariales > Funariaceae > Physcomitrium > Physcomitrium patens. The sequence goes on along the minus strand of NC_143427.1, from coordinate 10,974,846 downwards.
CCGAGAACGCTGTCACAAAAAGTTTTTGTGCAGGTGACTAATAAAAACCGCATTTTGGAAACTACATGTACGCGCTGGATTAATCCAAATACGTCAAGTTGTGCATGTGGATATATGAAAATAAAAAGAAAAAGAAAACAAAATTGCGGAAAAATTTGGTATCAACTTCTATATATTTGGACAAAAGATGTACATGGTTTGCCCCCCAAGACATCAAACATTCATCTGAATATACGATGTCCCAGAGTACCAGCTTTGGACTGATTCTCCTGTCCAATTGTATCGTTGGAACTATATATTGATGGAACTCGGGTTATAAATGTGTCCTATTTGTGTGTGAGCCATAAATAGTCTTATAATCAATGTTCTTTGTACAAAAGCGAAGGTTTATATTCATCACCATATAACAGTTAAAAGAACTACATTTACACAGGAAAGTTAAACTGTGTACACTTCTCCTTTCTACTTTTTAATCCTAAGGATGAATCTGAGAATGGAAAACAGGTGAATGTGCAAGTGGACGCAAGACACACATGTTTGATTTTTTGATTTTTTGATTTATTATTATTATTATTTTATGTACACAGTTGGAATGTATATCTGAAAAAAAAAAAAAAAACGAAAAAAAAATCTTCGGTTCAATTTCAATTGCGTAAACTTCTTCTGAATTGTATGTCTCTGTAATCGTTACACTTCCTGTTATGGACACTGACAAGTGGGGAGGGAGGTCACACTGTACTAGGATATTGTGACCAACTCTGGATTTGCCTCATCCACAGTGTTTGGGATCTCAAAAACTGGGTGTAAACACAGGAATGCTCTTGGACGAGCGATTTTCATGTTATTTACAAAATGTTCTGAGCTAAGAGTACTATCTACGCAAAAGATAATTTGTATACAAATGTGGGAATTTCAGAGTAATACTAATCCAGTCTAATGAAAAGAATCTACACAATGTTCAATGGCATAGTAACCCCAAATAATTAAATAATGTGTGTCAAATCTACATCATGAGACCTACAGTATTTGCTGCACAATATCGAGGTTTAAGGTGTCACGCACCATTAGGACGACACCGAGAGCCAAGAGTAGCACAATACCAGACGACACGATCCCCTGCTCCACACCGTCCGGGAGCTTCTTTCCTCGCAGGGCCTCCAGTGCGATGAGGAACAAGTAGCCACCATCCAAAGACGGCAAAGGGAGCAAATTTACCACTGCCAGGTTAATGTTCACAATGGCAGCGAATTGGAACAATCCTGTGTCATCATTTCGTGCGACCTCCGCACCTACCGCCACAATCGCTACCGGACCTGCAAGTTTCTCAGCAGTTTGGGTGAAATTGTAGAATAGTTGTTTGAGACCATCTGTAACAATTGTGAGCAATTTACTGAATTCCTCAGCTGCTTTGACGATTGCCTCTGCAGCATTACCAGCCTTCACTCGATGAGATATTGAGTTTGTAGATAGCTGCAGCCCTTCAATTTCACCGGCATCGTCTGGAGTGACATCCAAGTACCAAAGCTCCGCGCCTCGGATCATCAACAAATTGAGCTTCTTCTGTGCACTCTCTCTGATGGTGTCCTCAAGATCGAAGACAGAGGTCTCAGTCGAGTCGAGAAGATGGCCATTCACCCCAGTAATCACATCGCCAGGATGGATTCCCGCGAGGGCCGCGGCAGAATTCGGGACGACTTCAGGGATGACGACTCCAGGTAGAAACTCCTGCTCTACCAATCCCACTGTAAGGCTTTGCCCGACGAGCACCGAGTACGCAAATATAAGGTTGGCTATGACACCCGCAGAGATTACCAAGGCACGCTCGGGAATGGAGCGGTTCTTGAGCAGGTTAGGATCGTCAGGCTGGTACAAAGCCTCTGGGTCGTCGTCTGGAAATGCCACATATCCTCCCAACGGTATAGCCCTCAAAGAATACTCCACATTCTGGCCACTAAACCTCAAAATCACTGGCCCAAACCCTATTGCAAACTGCGTGACGTGGATCCCTTGCACCCTCGCAGCTAAAAAATGGCCAGTTTCATGAACGATTACAATTGTACCCAACACCACAAGTGCCTCTACAACGGATTGCGCGCCCTCCAATTCTAAAGGCAGGAAAAACCCTGGGAGAGCAAGGGCGACCTTGTACATAAGCAGCCCCTCACTTCGCAAACCCCCCTTAACCCACTCCAGTACCTGCACTCCTACATACTCGCTGTGCACACTCGCCCCACTTGTCGAAACTCCTGCTTCTTCTTTCAATTCCTCCGCAGCGATAGAATCCTCAGAAAAGCCACTGCTAACCCTACCTCCCCTAATTCCCCCAAATCTCCTCCCGCCACTATTCAAAGACCTGGACCTCATTCTGCAACCAACACGTGAAGGGTAATCCTTGGGAGTTGGACAAACGAGGGAGGAACATTCTCCCACGACCCTCACTCCATATCTCACGAGCTTCAGAGCTGGCGACGCATGTAATAAGCCACCCATCACGGAGACGCCACCGCCGGGGAGAATTAATTGCGTGAGGGGGGTGGTGAATGGCAGAGGACGACGACGCTGTTCTACGCAAGTGACGGGAGGAAGTAGGGCGGGGAATTGCTACAGCGGTGCAGACCCTGGGAGAGAAAGAGGAGGAGGAGGAACCACCATGGCCACCGAAATTCCTCAACAACGGGCTCCAAATCCCAATTCGGCTCTGCACTAATCTGCTTGATCAATGCGCCGCAATCAAGGCTTCGACGTGCCTGGCGCACCTTCAGTGCCGGTGTCGGTGGTAGCCCAGTGCCCTGCATCGCGTACCTATCGCCGTGGGCCCCGAGACGGTGAAAGGGGGAGTGATGTTTGTTGGACGGACGGCGTTCGTTCCCTTCCTGTTTCCACGTAGCTTTTTCATCGTTTGGATGATGTATTTGGATGATTCGTTTGGCTTGCCATTCGCGGCATAATGGGAGAATGACTTGTAGGAATGAAAATTAGAGCGCTTTTGTGGTTGAGTGAAGTCGTGGTGGATTACATTTATTTTTATTTCTAAGTTTTTGAGGAAATAAAAGAACTTCTAGGTCTAAAGGATGGATAATTATAATTTTGATGGCCACGGAGTAGGTGGAGTATATTGTAATAGCTCTTCATATGGAAACGTATAAAATTCAAAAAGTTGGAAACAATGATGGTGGAGTTGGGTTAGAAAACTTAATGTTGACTTATGAGAGAAGAAAAAGATTGATATTGAATATAAAAGTATAAAAAGTTGGTGTGAGGTACTAAGTAGATAAATTAATTATAAAATTTGTTGGATAATTTATTAATGGATGTTTTAAGAATAGAGAAAATTTAAAAAATTAAAAATAAAGTGAAATGACTAATTAAAAAAATACCACAAAAAGGTGGAGTCAATTTTGACATATTATCATAACACCTAAATGCACAAGTGATGAAATTCTCAATTAATGATATGGAAGTATAGATAATACACAAAAGTTGTATTACTAGAAGGAAGAAGCTTCAAAATCTTAAGTATGAAGGGATATCATTGAATTGTAATCTAATTAATAAATAAGTAGTAAGAATGCTAAAAATTATTTACTAAATTAGAGTATACATATGTATAAATTAAAAATTCATCATGCTGATAATAAAAAAAAATATTATTTATACTTAATTATTTTTTATACAAGAAAATCGAATTATTTTTAAACTTTTATATGTATTCAAATTAAATGTAGCATGATGCACTTAAACTATAAATTACTAATAATTCACAAGTTTTAGTTGTAAAAACTAATTGCATTTTATAAAATGTTTTGAGATATTTCGAACAACAAAATCAAAATTATACATAATGCAAACTATCATTGATTTTTTTAATAATTTTTAAAATTTTAAAATATATCTAAATAAACATATTTAGATTATTATTAATATATTATTATGATTTTTCATTTTTTATAAACATCAAATTTTATCAAAAAACTAAAAAAGTAGTAGTATACATTTAAGATCTTGAAATTCCATTAAATAATCTTCCTTTTTGATGTACCAAAGCTATAGAAATAAAACCAACGAGCCTTGGCTTGAAAAAGATTTTATATACACTGATATATATACACACACACACACATATATATATATATATATATAATTTTAAATTAACCTACTTATTTTATGTAAATCTTCTTAAAACAACCTACTATTCTTTGTAAATCTTCATTAATTTTTTTTGCATGATATAATCTTTAATTTTCTATAAGAGCATTAATTTTAAATTATTGTGACACTATTTGTAAATCTTGTATAATTATTAGATGATAATTTTTTAAAAAGTTTTTTTTATTATTTTTGAATATTATATATTTAAGTCATAAATAAAATAATTTATCAACTTCATATTTGATTTTATTTTCAATCGGAAATAAATCCAATGATATATTAATAATATCTAAATAAATTTATTTACAAATATAATATATATTTAGATTCACTAATTTTCAATTAATGACTTTAATATAAGATTTTTCAAAATTTTATCATACATTTTTTTGAACTATCAAAAGCTACTAAAATTAAATATAATTATCAAAACCATTTTTTAATCAAATGATAAAATTAATTTATTATAATTTAAAAAATAAATCATTTTTTTAATAAATAGACTTAATGCTTTTCAGATGTAAGAGAAAAGATGTTTAGAATTATCAGTAGAAGTTTTAAACAAAAAAGGAAGTAGTGTCACCAGTATACAACAAATAACTCCAATAAGCGTATATATATATATATATATATATATATATCAAAACTCTTCAAACTTCTATGATGTTTTAGATATATGATTCTTATTTTTTATGATTTTTTATAATCTTGTAGATTCTTTTGGAATTTGTTTTAAGATTTTTAAATATACTATATTCTCTTAGAAGCATTTTTAGTCAATTGCAATATTTGAATTTTCTTATTTTTCCTTTATATTAATCCAAGATTATTCTTAATTTTTTGAAATTTTTTATAGACAATTATTGAAAGTTCTAAAAAAAAAATCACACTTGGAATCTCTCTTACAAATTTTTATAGGACCAACTTTTTACAACATAGATAAGAAGACAAGATAAGGAATGTGTCCATCTTTTCAATACTAGTTTCAAAAACATCTAAGTAATTATGCACATGAACTTGTCTCTAATTGTATATATAATTTATAATATAATAAAGATATATTCAAAATATAAAGACGAATTGATTTTGTAGTAAGTTGGAGTTTATAAACTTAGACCATTTTCATCTATAAATTTAATATATTTTAAAATATTTAAGTAAAAAAGCTGCTATATTATGTAATCAAAATAAAAAAATAGAATAAAGAATAATGTAAAATTTATAAATAATTTAAACTTATAAATCAACTCTAAAATTTAATTACTATTTTATGAAATTATTCTTTAAAATAAAGAATAATGTAAAATTATCTATCATATTTAAGTAAAAAACATTGGCATAAATATGCTAGATCTATAATATTTGTTATATAAAACATTGCAAAAAATATCTATATGATATTCTTGTAAGTTGATCTATGTATGTATGTATATTTATTTATGTACACATATACACACAAGACCAAAGCCATTCTTAATTCCAATAATGATTGTTTTGTGCTTAATTCTAAATTCTAATTTCTTTAGGGTCTTTGTATTTAAAAATAGTAATATTAATTTTTAAATAGTATATAGTTTTTTATTCATTCTTTTATTTTAAAATATTTATGTGTTTATTCATTTTTATTTCATTTTATTATTTATTTTAAAAAAATTAAAGTTTTACTTGTAGTAGATTTAGATTTTTTTTTTCAATTTTTTAGGTCTAAAATTTAATTCAAACTTATCACTCTAATTTTAATATATTTTAAAACCTTCTGTTTTAATCTGTTTATATTTATCACCATATTATTAAATTTTAATTTATTTTTTCTATGGAGAAGTTTATATATTGATGTTCTAACTTGTGAAAAAAAATTATTTGTATATTTGTTTCTGAGCTTTCTACATTTAATTTTTATTTTTCTTATTTAAGAAAAATTCATATAGTATATTTCATTTTTGAAACTTAAATGTTATTGTATCTACAACTTTCAATCTAAAATTTAATTTGTTATGTACATTTTTATATAATATAGATTATATGTCTTAATTATCTATATCATTTATGTGTTATAAGCATGACTAAAACATTTTGTAAGATTGTAACAATAAAAAAATCACTACTTTAATTTTCTTAACTCATGAATTACTTTTACTTCAAATGTTTTGATTTTTAGACTTTACTTTTCATCAAATAACATATTTTATGTATAAAATCAAAACTCTCTACCCACACATATCTTATATTTTAGACCAATATAATATCCAAAATATAAATGATGTACCATGACATATGATTTTATTCTTTTTATCAATTTCACATTTCAAATTAGAAGATTAAAACAACTCTACTACTACTATGACTACTAATAAAATATGAAACTCAAAGCAATTCAACATTATTGTAGCCTTAAAATACCTCTTTCCAACTGAAATCAACTCCAATACATACAAAACAGACACAAGTTCCAATACACAACTCTCAATTCCTGAATCTTGCGTACACAACTTGCAAAGATTCTAGGCAGAAATCACCACAAATAACAATTAGTAATAAAATAATAATAATAATAATAAAAGGAAAAAAAACATTTGATCAAGTTAAAATCCTCCCACATTCAATCCATCAAGCAATAAGTAATTACAATCAACAAACAATCATCACTCCTCCAAGTGGCTGCGCAGAGGGTGACCACAAGACGATGGACAAACGAGGCACAAGCGAGTGAGTGATTAGTGAGTGAGTCAGCGAGAGATCGACGCCGGTGCCATGAATCCAGTGCTTTTGCACACACACACACGCAGTCTCGTTGCTCTTGTTCACCATAGCCACGATGCCAGTTTTGCACAGCATCGTTTATCCTGGACACAGTTCTACGTTACCGGGGAAGGTGCAAATGTCGGCGAACTGGAGGAGGAGGGTGTTTGACAGAGTAGGCTCAGTGGATGCTGGCGAATGTGCACAGCTATGTTGTGACGGTGAGGAAATGTAAGATTGTGAGTTGTGATGGTTATGAGTGCAACGCAGTTCCGGTCCGAGCGATAGGGTAGCTGCCTGCCAACATAATCATGCCATCGCGATCAATTCCGTTTCTTTTCTTCGACGCAAGCTCTGCTACATGGAAGGTTTCTTTTCCAGGGTTATGGTCTTGTGAGGCCTCTAGGAAGTCATGTGTATGATCGAGCTTCTTTGCCGTTCCTTTTCAATTGTAAATAATTGAAATAATTGTAAACATATATATATATATATAAATAAGATTTTTCTTCCTGATGAATCTTTGGCTGAGAAGCATTCACTTCGGTACTTTATTTTCCACAAGACGATGCATCCAACAACCACAAAAACTACCAATTGACTTCGTAACACTCCTGTAAATTCCTTCAACGGAACACATTCCTATCGACTTGCCGAAATACATGATTCTTGTAAGACGCCAAACTCTGGTCAAGCGCCCACCAATTGCCCCTCTAAGATCACTTGAGATGCAAAGTATCATTCAAGATTGTAGAAAGAGTAATTACCAAAGCTCAATTTGTTGCTAGCTGGCGTGGCTTTGTACCTCGTCCTAACGTCCAACATTGCAAGACTCAGGTTCCTCTGAAATACAAGTTTCTTTCAGTAGCATGCAGAGGATGTAACGACGGGATATCGTGCAAAGAGAAAGCACCTCCCAAGCTATTCGTCACAGTGTGGATGTTTGTATTCCTAACAGATCAATTTTCAAGGCATAGCTAGCGACTAATTATCCACGTCATCGAGGACCTAACGACGACGAACTGACGAATTTGTTAAGACTTTTCCAAGCCAGGATAATACGCACGCTTTGTGGGTGAAACCTTATGCAGCTTTTCGCCTTAAGCATGCTACTGAAAGAAAGACTTTCCACTCTGCAAGCCAAACGTTCACAATGTCAAATGTCAACACTAGGTCCCCGACCCACATCACCGACTAATTATCCAAACGATCACCTACATAATCTAGGCTTGGTGTATTAGTTGTCTTCGCCGACGACATCGGATCGATGGACGTCGGAACAGAGATCATACGCAGAGTATTGTGGTCAACGTTGGAAACAGTGAGCTTAATTATACACGGCTGTCTCAGCACTAACTGTTGCAGGAGCTCGCTACTGCTACGTCCGTGCCTGTATAGAGCCTTGATACCACTCACCTGACGAGGAGATTCATGTGTTTTGCAACAAGCGTGAGTCATCGAAGTCGCCCCAGACTTACTTTAACAATCCATCCATTCACAAAACTTTTTCGGGGAGTTACCGGCACACGGTCATGATAGTCAGAATATGAACCCGGACTAAACGGGGAACCTGCAACGACTTGACGACCCTATTCACGCTTTCTGCTGCCAATCCGAAGGGTTCTCAAGCTCATTTGTGCTCTGAACTTCATGAAAAACCCACCCTAGTGTGGAAACAAAGATTACTGAAACATATCCATGATGTTTGGGATTACTCAAAACTAGTTCCACCTCGCGATGCGCCGGAACCCGCCGACCACGATGATGAAGTTTAACGAATATCAGCGCTTCGATCCAAGAATCGGACGGTGCTTTCGAGTTACTGTTAGTAACGCAATATAATAAATTTTCTCAGCATCCAGGAATTCAGCCGCCCCAGGTGAAAAGCTCGTTCAAATCATGGGTTGCCAGTCTGTCCTAGTCAACAACTTGGTGCAGCTTTCCGAGGTGTAAAGTGGGGTCGATCGAAAGAACAGCAGTTAGATCAGCAGTCCTCACTGGAGTGTCGGTGCATCAGAAGCGATGTTGCACGACTTGGGGCTTCTGCAAATCTATCCGAATGCAGATGAATTGAATGAACTAAGGGCTGAAGTGGCTGTAACAGCGGATGTTGAAGTGCGTGTGAAGTGGGTCATGGAGCTCAGAACTTGTGCTTTTTTTGGTGCTAGCCAATACTTACCTGAACCAGTTCTTCCGTAAGTCCGATATGTGGTTTGACGCTTAGTGTGTGGATGTTTCGTTGTTAAAGAGGCGATGGTAATAATAACTAATTTGATCACAACTTGTTTGCATTTGTCATGTGATTCGTGCTGACTGATGAGATCACCCGGCGATCTTCGTCAATTCCAATGTCTACAACAGTTCCCCTATCATTTGTATGGCAAGCAGTGCACCATTGACCATGGAATCATAAAATGCTCTTTGTCTTCCCTTCATTCCTTCCCGCATATATATATGTACATACATATATATATATATATATATATGTATTTGAAAGGCTTTTTTGTCTTCCTATATATGTTACTTTAAATGGGAATTAAGAAAAATAGAATACTTAACATGATTCTGTCCAAAACCAGAATTTCAACAAGTTGGAAACTGCCAGTATATTATTGGTATAATCAACTTTCTGATTGTACTGCAAAACTTTATTAAGACACAGAATTTGTCCTTGGATCAATTTAAAAGGTATTCAAACTGGGCATTGCACGTCAGAAATTTGTTGAGGGTTTTGAAAAAAAATAATTAGTTTAGAAGTTGTTTAAAGACAAATATATATATATATATATATATATATATGTGTGTGTGTGTGTGTGTGTGTAAATATAGATTTATAAAGCTTAATAAATTTTAATTTATAGAACAAAATTGAATTAAAAAATGTAATATATATATATATATATATTTTTTTTAAATGAAAATATAATGAAGTTGCTAAAAAGATTAAATCATTCTCAAGAAACATACTTATTTTTAGTATTGAGCTTATAAATAAGCATATTTTTTAATCCCGAGTAGGATAAGAATTCTCCTTCAAGTCCATGTATTTATATTCTGAAATAACCTATTAATGTGGCTTAATTATGCACAAAATAGACTCTTTCAAACCTAAAATACTCAAAAAAGCTAAACTCAATCAATATATGGTAAGATATTGTTGAAGTAATAATGCACAAACACCTATTCTACCACTACTTTGACTTTGACAAAATTTAGCCACTCCTTAATCAAATAGTTACTTTTTATTATTGTTTCCAATCCTAGCAATCTTGATTCTATATTAATTTAAAAAATATATGTATGTATACTTGTAAAAGATTTGAAGATGTTATATCAAAATCTATACAACTTAAATCTATATTATAAAGTTTGTAATGATAAAATAATTTTATTAAAATTAAAAAATTCATAATTTTCTATATTTATTTGTAAAAATAAAATATTTAAATAATAATGTCTGCATAAAATTTTGATTAAATAATTTTTTAAAAATAAGAGTATTTTATTTATATGTATATATATATTTTAATTATAAAAAAATTATTCCAAATTATAGTCTAATCCCTCTAATGCTCATTCTTATCTTAGTGTAATCACAGTAGGAATTGAACTTCTAAATAATTTTTTACAAATCAAATTTTAAACTTAAATTTATAAAAATAAAGATGCACTCTTGTTTTTAAAATCTAATAAATATCTTAAAATATATATAAAAAATTGAAGTTATTTTAAGCTAACATATTAATATTCATTGGTAAGTATTTATAGAATAACATTGTATACTTAAAAAGGTATACTACTACTTATAGACATATGTTGTTTTATTAGTATAGCATTTTAAATTATATTATTAGACTGCCATAAAGACTCAATAAAGTCAAAATCTTGCACAACTAGCTTTTTGGGATTGAAAAACTTTGCAAGTCTAGGAAGATTTAAAATAAGATTATAAATGATTGTAGCATACAACTTTAATCATCTTAAGCTATATTAGACAACATCATTACAGTACAAATGCAAAGGCGAAAAATTATCTTTTCTATATATTCTCTATTAGTTTTGGCATCTTTCAAATATATATTATTAATATATATATATATATATATATATATTTTTTTTAACTATCTTTTATATCTTAGAATGCTTTTTAAAAATTTCATAACCTTTCTATCTTTTTAGTATTGATACGATTTTAGTTTTATTTAATCTATTCATTACATCTTGCAATTTTTAATTATCAATAATATTTTTTTGGCAAAAATTTTCTAATTCAAAATTTTCAAGATGTATTTATCTCAAGGATATTTTTTAAATAATCAATTTTAAAACGTACTACTTTGAAGAACATTAAATTAATTTAAAAAAAAAAAAAAAAAAAAAAAACTCCATGAGAAACCTCTACAAATGTTATTTACACCACATCACTTGGAATTCTTCGAAGTAATTAATCATTAACCTTAAAAGTTACATCTTCATGTTATTAAATAAAAGAAAAGTCAATAATGTAACCAATAATGTATCCTAAGAGAACTCATTCTCAATGGCCATTACTCATCATAACAAGGTAGCAAGTTTCAATACCACAACACAGAATACATCCTACAAGAGCAATCTCAAACCCACAAAAACCAGCCTCAAAATGTGCAAATAAAGAAAAAGCGAAGGTGCACTAGAGCAAAACAGAGCACATCACAAGCTTAGTTAACAGGCATAGTTAAACGAAGGGTGGTGCGAAGTAGACCATGCTTTTTGAGAAAGAGAGTGGAGACAAGAATACTGCAAGTGTGTTTAAAAAAAAAAAAAAAAAAAAAAAAACAGCATCACTGGCTACAAGTTTGTACCACATTGTTATCACTTTGTATTACTGTGTTGTGGGTAGAGAGGACAGTGTGTGAAGCGGAGCGTGAATGACGGTGAATTGCTGACTGTTGTTGAGGAGCATGGAGTTGTTGGGCCACCTTGTACAAGTTGGTTTTTGCAGGGACTCGGGCATGGAAATAGTGGTGCAGTACAACCATTTATCTAGTGGAGTTTTGTTTAGAGCTGAGCTGAGTTGAGCTTAGCTGCGTTGGTAGGATAGCTCATGCTCATCGGCAAAGCAGCGTCGAGGGGTCAACAACTGCTTTTGAAGGGAGGACCAGGTCAAGACTCTTACCAATATCTGGAGCTTCGCCACTAGTAACGGCAACACGTGCTGCCATGGAACTAGACCCCCTGCATGGGAAAAAGCCTAGCACAATGGCGCGACCCATTCAAGAGCTACGACATAGGGATGTGCAGCTTTGCGGAGCACAAGCTTCGAGCTGGAAGAAGCTCACTTGGCCGGCACTGCTGCTGGGAGATGTTGAGTGGAATGGGGAGTGGATTGGGGAGTAGAATGAAGCGTATATTATGCATGGAAGGCTGTGGCAGAGTGATCTTACTCGTCAACAGCTCCGGGTCGAAGTTCTGTTACCCAACTGCTGCATTGTGTTGGAGAAACTTTCGTTTCATTGATTCTCTTATCGGGCATAATCAGTGCCACGATTCCTTGAACATTCCAAGACAGATTAGGTAGCCCCTTGGTTTCTCGAACACAGCTCATGGGTTTACAAATCATGGGGGATGGACCTGAAATGGCAGGAAAGTGACACTGCCTGCGGTGATGAATCCAATTTTTGCTGTCTAGGTAGGTCTCGCCTGCCCCGCCCACGACCTGATCTCCCCCTGGCCCAGTGTGGTTGAATTTTCATGCGGCGGAGATCTACTCCCTGCTGTGATTCTAGTTCAGTTCCATGGTTTTGGTTGATAACGCGAGCCGCCTCATCTTTTAGCAACCCCCAACGAGACGTACCATGGTTTGCTTGGATTGATTAGCAAAAACCTTTAGCCATCGCATTGGCCTCCCACAGATTAACCTACGCTACGAAGAAATATTATCATGTAAACTTTACTTTCTGTTGTCGTTCTCTGTGTCGGCATTGGCGGCACTCTCGGCACAAACTCACAGGCAGAATGGCTCTGGGTTGCTTCACCCTCAAGCTTAGTAGGCCTTCTTCGAAGTATAAGACGTACCGTGGATGCACTGCTTGTCTGTGGATTCAGTTGTGTGTCATGGCTTACTGAGAAGTGTCAGTCTACTCATTTTGTATTCTATCGTCTCTCTCTATTGCTCTCTGTCTCACTCTCGCCACAAGCTCGCTCTTTCTCTCACACACACACACACTCGACTCTCTCGTTTGTCCAAGCTTTTCCAGAATTAATCACTTGCAAGCACGCAGTCGTCGACAACTCGCCTCAACCGTCGACATTCTCCGACTCGCTCGCTGATCTTCACACCAAGCGCCGTCAAAAGACGAAGGCAGTTTCAAGATGCAAGCTTTCACGGACACGCAAGGCTATAGCAGCTTCAATGGCCCGGCCACAACAGCGGCAACCACGCCACCGGAGGTGGTGGGAGAGTTCGGGGGCAAGGGCTGGCGTCCATCCTCCTGAACGCGCTCCCACAAGCACACCATGGAGCCATCACAGCACAACAATCTGTGGCGCTCTCCTGACAGCGGCCGCAGGGACTGCACCCAAAAACCACCGGGACGCATGCTTCTGTTTCCAGAGCTAATAGATACACATCTAAGTGTACAGTTTGTTCAGTTTTTTGCTAACTAACGGCAGATGAGGTGATCGCAGGAGCAAGGCTGACCCAACAGGACCTGTGGCTTGTGGATTTGCAGTCCTACTGGATCTGCATTTTAACAGCTGAGGATCTATGTGATCCCCACCTTGCTGTTCTGTGTGTAAGTCTGCAACAGGTAACGTTAATCCACCCGCCTAGTAACGGCGGCAGCGGTGAACATCTTGAGCGCTACAGATGTGCTACTGTTTTAGTAGCTATAAAGATGGGTAAAAAGATACTCTTTATTAGTGCAGAATAGCCACATTCTCTCTATGTTTGTGAATTCCAACGGTGACAGTCTTCTTGTTAGAAGTGTGTGCAAAATGTGACATATATATATATATTGTAAAAAAGGGGAAAATAATGGAATAAGAATGAGGGGTTTTGTATGTAAGAGAATGGGTTTTGTATGTGCTGGTGACACTGTGAGGAGGTTCACAGTGGATGTGAATATTGGTCTCTCTTAGACTCAGATCCTGTTTTTCTTTTTCTTTTCTTTTTCTTTTCTTTATTTTGTGCTTTGTCAACTTGAGTTTGTACACGAGTGCTTACATGAGGTGTTTCTGAAGTGGAGGAATTGACTCAACTCCACAGGAACTGTTTCTGTGCTTGATGATGATGCTGATTTCCACTGCTCAAATATAATAACTTTCTAATTTGGATTTATATACTTTTTATTCATGTGTTCTGTATGTGGTGCTTTTTCTATTTAGATGCATCAATTTATTTATATATGTGTGAATATATATATATATATATATATATATATATAAGGATTTTGGTGATTAAATTTTGTATTTTTTAGGGCGTTGTTTCAAAAGTAGTTAGATGATATCAAATGTTGTGTGAAAAATATTCTATTTGAATTTGATACTGAATTGTAAATAAAGTGTATTGGTGGTTTATTTTTTATTGTTAAGAAGCATTATTGAATTATTGCTTATATGTGTATAGATAATTTTTTTGATACACAACGATTTAATTTTGCATGCCTATGCTTTTTACAATATTGAAAACCATATTTTTTATAGTTTTTATTCAAAAAAAAATTCAGGGTGTAATTTAAATTTTATTTTAAACTCCAAGTAACAAAATATGCATAGAAATGTTTCTCAACATTAATATACTTAAATTCTTTGAAATTTTACAATTTAAGTGTTTTAACCAAATCATAAATTTAATACAAATTTAAGTGTTTTAACTAAAGAATTTTGGTATTTTATGGTTCATTTTTATATCTAAAAAAAAAATTATTTTTTTTTAATTTTTAAAGAATTTATACAAAAAAACTGCATACATACAATCATATAAGATATTTAGAGTCAAATTACAAAATTACCACAAAAAATTAATCTATATACAATAATTATATATATATACATATTATTCTATAGTTTTATGTAAAAACACTACTAATATGTACACCAAAGGTACTAAATATCTTTAAAACTTTAGCCTCAAAGACAAAAATGAAATTAAGAAATGACCTTTTTATATTACATTTGAATTCCTTAGATTTTTTTTGTTGCACCTAGTTGTTTTAAAATAAATTTATAATAAATTTTAGACTAAGCTTTTTAATAATTTAAATAATCATTTAAAATGATTGAAAAATCTTTCTTGAATTATGCTAAAATTCTTTTACAAATTTTACTAAAATAAAAATAATTCTATTAAAGACATAAAATGAGATTGGAAAATTCTATGGTACATTTGAAAAGCATTAGTTAGACTACCTTATGGCACGTGTATAGTAACTAAATTTATAAGCTCATTATTGCATTATTTCTTTGTATGAATTTTAATATTATAAATTAATAAAAAAATTCAAAATAAAAAAATAATTATTTTAGTACGAAATTTTTACAAAAAATAAATAAACTTGAATTATTAATATTTTTAATCATCTCCTTTTTTTATTCTTTCTTTCCATGTAAGTTTTCAACCTCTTAGACATAAAATATTACTAATATTTATTTGATATTTTGAAAATAAAATCTACAAAAAAAATTAATTTTAGCAAGTATCTACAAAAATTTATATTTTTTATAAAGATCATTAGATTCTTTGATTTCCTCATTTTAACAATTTCTTGCAAAATAATGTATTTCAAAAAAAATCTAAAAATAACTAATGTTATGTTTTATTTATTTCTGATCACTTTGAGAATTACTAATGTTTTACTTATAATTAAAAATTGGATAGTTTAAGTCATTTTTAAAATCAAAAATAAAAGATATTTATTTTTTATTTTCAATTATTATTACAAATAAGAATTTTATTTTTTGGCACAAATTTTATCTTCTTCTTATTTAAAAGTATTAATAATACCATAAAGATGCTTTGGAAATTTAAGAATAATGTATAGACTATTGGATCTTATTGCCAATAACTTAAAAATAAATAAAATAGCATAAAATAGTTTAACTTTTATGGAAGTATCTTGATTATTTTTAGAAATAAGTCATATTGATAATATTTTTTATCTAAAATAATATTATAAATTAATTTTTAAAAGTTAAATTTTAATTTTGATTTCTAAAATTTTAATATTTCGTTTCAAAATAAAAATCTTTCAACATTATTAACTAATTTTTTATCATCTAATTTTTTAAATTGAGAGTCAAAATAACATAATTTTTTATTAATTATTTTACTAAGTTAAGAATTTTATAATAAAATATAAAGTTTCTTGAAGTCTATTCCTTATTTCTTTATATTTATTTAAAATAATTTAAAAAAACATTATTAATTATTTCAGATAGATAATAAATCAATCTATATAAATCTTAAATTAATCCATTATTGGTATAATATAATTTTTACTTTTATTGGAACTAAAATTTGATTCCAATCCATACAACAACCTCTTTAGTAAGGATACTCATAACAAGTTGTTAAATTCTAATCCATATAAAAATTTAATTTTAGTCTACATAACATGTTCAATTACAATCTACACAATAAGCTATTTACTTTTGATCCACACAATAAGTTTTTCAATTTTAATTCACATAAGTCATTTAGTTTTGATTCAAACAACAATTTGTTTAGTTCTACTTTATACAACTAGTTATTTACTTTTGATCTACACAAGAGTATTTCAATTCTAATCTATACAATAAGTTGTTTAATTTTATCAATATTAAAACTTTGTTTTAATCCACAAAATAATTTATTCAATTCTAATCCATGTAATAGTTTAGTTCAAATCTATATAATAAATGTAGGCAATTTAAATCTTTATGTTCTATTTCAAATTTTGTAAGTTTTGAAATAGATATAGGTATGAATAAGCCTAAATTTATGCCACACATGTAGGACAATAACATTCACAAACCAAAAAATTCATATCTTCATGTGTTATAAAACTCAAAAAAATTCTAAATTTTGAACTCTATTTTATTTCTCTAAAAAATAGAGCGACCAAAATCCAAATATGATTGCATAGCTCTTACAAATTCATTAAAAATTCAAATTTCTAAAAACTAATATTCATAGAATCCTTCTTATGTTTGTTTTCTAAGTTTTTTATTTTTAATCAATCAAAGAAATTTACAAATATTATAGATAGATGGTTTTGCATCTTAAGATTTTATTTAACTTAGATATCAACTTAAGCTTTTCTTTGGTAAATTTTACAAGAAATTATCCTTTGCTTTCACCTAAATATGTCTATAATTTCTTAATATCTAATCTATCTTATCATGCCTTATTTATGGTCCTACAAAGTAAACAGAATTCATTTTAACAAAAATGCACTATTAGTAAAATTTCAACTATGATTTCTAAAGTAATTTTCTACTATATTTTTAACAAAGCCCTTTTAGATTATTAGTCTTTCTATATCCTTTCACATAGAAATTGTTTTACAACTTAATAACAATCACTCAAATAGTTGCTTGTTGTCCTTGATGGTTGTGCAAATAGTTGCTTGTTTTTCTTGACATCTATAAGTGGTACATTGACAATTGTATAGATAGTTGTCATTGATGGCACACATGGTACCAAATCTCTTGTTAATGTGAGAGCAAAGTATTAAAATAACCCACTCATTTACTGAATTGACCCATCCTATTGTGAAGAACAAGAAGAAACGAGGCAGATTGAGATGAAAGCTAGGAATAGGGGAAGGGGATAGGGAAAAGAAGAAGGGGTCAAGATGAAGAAGGCTGGGAATGAAGAAGGTGGAAATAAGGGCCATGATAATAATGATAGTTTTTGGAGATGATCTATTTTTCTGATAATGGTTACAATAGGATAAGTCAATTTAGTAAATAGATGGGTCATTTTAATATTTTCTTATATATACATATAATATATAGAAATACTGTAAATGAATGTGATACCTACTCTTCACTTTTTATACATCCATTCTTTTAATACTAATTCTTATGAATTAAAGCATTAATGTTTTATTTACAAAAAGTATTCTTATTAAGTATGAATATTAATTAGAGTTTATGTAGGATTTAGAGGACTGAATAAGATCCTACATATTATAACTATTATATTTTTGTATATGCTTCTAACAAAAATTCTTGCCATATAGTATAAAAACTGATTGCTACAGTCATTTTTTACTTTAAATAAATATTACTTTAAATAATGTCTAGTCAATACTCTAGTTGATAAATGATTAAGAAAATACTCTAGTTAGGATTTTAAAAATAGATATATCATAAATAAATAAAAAATGAAATGCAGTAAAATTGTTTTACTTTGGAAAGATCTTTCACTCCAAAAAAAATTATTATTTATAGGAGCATGTACAATTGCATCCATCAAGGCAGGAAATATATACACATATATGTATGTATATTGAAGCCACCATGAAATCGTAGGGACGTCAGAAGTTGATCTTCAGATATCATGACCAATTGAGAATGTAACCTCGTTCATATTCCATCAACTGATTTGAACATCGTTTTTTTCTTTTTTCCCTTTTTTTCGTATATATATATATATATATATGTACATCTTTTATTCTTTTTCAATCTGTTGCGTCACTGCAGATCCATCATCGTAGTTTGGGATATTCCATCCCTGGACTTGCCATCTCTTCGGGATCGCTATTCATTAGTTGCAATGCTCGCTGGCAATGGATGTCTGTACACTTATTCCAATTCACAAGCCAGTCTCTTGAAATCTGATTGATGGCGTAGGTACTCGAGCACACCTATCCTATAAATTAGCCATGCCTTTCCTGTTTCATAATTAAAAGATGAACTACCCACCATGCAGGATCCTCCCATTTTCCAGTCTGTCTTGTCTTCTCTTGTGTTGCTGCTTTGTAAGAGCACCATGCCTACAGCAAACAGATGTGGCCAGAGTCAACCCCAAGGATGCCAAGGTATTCTTCTTTCGCACTATTTAATCTAAGCCTAAGTGTAGTCTACATAAAAACTTTAAGCAGTAACACAAAGATAACACTGTCTAGAGTGTTACAATATTAAGAAGCTGCATCAGCCTATGGTAAGCAGAAATGATACGACGCGTGTGAATACCTTAATTCTGTCTCCTCAGAGAGACGCTTAGTATGATACATTAAAAGAGCTTTGGTGAAGACTAATTCATCTACTCCCAACAAGTTCAGAAAGCTCCTTGTGGAACTATTTGGAGGTGCTGCTGATCCAGTAATGTGATTGGGTCTGTAGGAGGTCAAGTTGCCGGAGAATTCTGCCAGCAACATCTCTCGTACTAGGAGATGCCTGCTGCGCAATGGTGATGATGTGCATCTGAGAAGGCGGCCCAAAAGATGCTTGATACGCGGGTATTCGAAAAAACTTCTCGCACATATTAATAGAGATCTCTTGTGCCCGTGCTGTACACTTGGGCATATTCTGAAGAATAATCGAGATCCCGTTCGCTTCATTAATCGTATGGCATCCTCGCTCCCAGTGTTCGTTATCCAGCAAAGTATACAATGCTTCTAAGGCCACCTCTGTAATCTTCCCATCGTCTTCGCGAACAATACTGAGAAGCGGATGGATGGCCTCTGCCACAATTAAACAGTACGTGGTTTCAATGGTGCACACGCCCGCATGTAATTTACAGGACTCCTGCGGCGGAGTGAAGCATTGCCACCACTTCTTGGATGCAATTGGCTTCACCAAACGTGGAGTACTTTTGGAGAAGTTGGCTAGTGCATGGGCAGCACTGATCTTCACCCGTGGTCGTCGGGAGTCGAGGAGCGTCACCAAAACTGGGATCACCCCCATCTCTGCTAATTGTTTCTGGAGGTCTGGAAACTCAGGGAAGGTGAAACGAACAAGAGCAACTAGAGACGCCTCTTGCATGGACTGGTTTGGGGAGGACAAAAAATTGACGAAGACAGGAACAATATTTAGAGTCTGCAATGTCCGTGTCAGTGAATGATCTTCTGCCGGAAAATGAGAAATTATTCTTGCAGCGGCCAACTTTTCAGGCTCTGAGATGTCTTCTGTCTTCAACACTCCTACTAGGAGCTGCAGAGTTCCGGAGTGGATTCGCACCGCCGACCACGCCTCCGCCCCATGCTTCCTCGATAAAGATGCGAACAGCTTCAACGAATCTCGCCTTGCTTCTAGCTCTTTTTTCCTAAAATGGGAAAGCAAACCCGACAGAGCGTTTCTTCTTATCATTATATCTTTGACAACTTGACCTGTGTGTTTCCCTTCTACGAGACCCAGAAGACCTTGGAGCAAGTGAGATTGTGCTGCCAGTGGTGTGGAGACACTTGATATTAAAAGAAAGAAAGTTTCAACGAAGTTGTCGAGGTCGGCAACCATATCTTCACTTCGTACCCACTGGTTACCAATGGCGACCAGTACATTAGCTATAATATGAGAGGCGCCGACTTTCGTCACCACTGATATCTTTTTGGAGCTAAGCAACCTAATCAAAACCTGTGACACGAGAATTCCCACAAATTACTCAATTAATCAGCTGAAGGGTAACAAAACTCAATTTTTAAAACTGTACATGATGTAGATTTCTCTCGAGGATTCGTTCATTTTTTTCGAGTGTGCGCAACTCTTTCCCTCCCTTTACCAATGAAAAGCAGATAAGATTCTCAAATTTATGCATTGTGAATGGTACCTCCAGTCCTATGCAGTCAGCAATCACGACACCAGCAGTGGGAGCAGTAGAAAGATTCTTAAGGGCAAGAATTGCAGCATCGACTTCTTCCTCGTCCTCAGAGTTTGCCATGTTGATCAATGTCTTGATAGCGTCACGAGAGCTAGCCAAGCTCCTGCTACTATCAGGCATGTGCTCTAACCGAGCCAGAGTCCTTGCCATCAGAATCTTTGATTCTCTTTCTCCTGCATACAAAGGCCCATGATCATCTTCATACCATACAAAACGACATAATCACTTGTAGTGTACACGACCACAAAAACTAGGTGATCTTAGCAGTTCTTGAAGAAGTTTAATCCAAATCGTTACACACGAGAATCAGACGATCAAGAGGTGGTCAAATATGGGATTTCTGTGGAGTAATTACCTTCAACTAGCCGCACGACCAAGGGTTTCATGAGGTTTGCTTCCGCCATGATCACAACATTCTCATCAGTGGTCGGTAGGTTCACCAGAATCCCCTTCGTGGAGATGACTAGGTTCTCATTCTTGTGCCCCAGGAAAGTAACAAGCAGTAGAACTGCATTGGGCGTCCGGCTGATCATTTCTGCTGCTTTGGGATTACCTGACAACACTTTTAACAAGTTGATAGCCGGTTCCGCTTCATTGTAATTTCGAAGACTACGTACCAACAAGTCAATTAACCCCTCAAACACTAGAGTCTCCTGCACATTCACAAGATGTACATCCACGAGTTAGACACTAAGTTGCACAATAGGATTCATCTCTTTAAAAAACCATGAAAGAGGATTCTACAATCTTTTAGGGATTCGTTAGCATAACGTACACCTGATTTTCTTGGTGATCCAGAGCAAGAGCAGTCAATGCATCGAAGCAGAGCTCTCGCAGGTTCGTGGGACTATCGGTAGTCTCAATCAACTGAATCAAAAGAGGGATCATCTTTCTGGACGCAATACCATATTTGTTGATTCCATCCTCCTCACAAAGCAACTTGATGTCTCGTGCACCGCGCATTTGCTCCATGGGCTGAAACGACCTTAGCCGAAATTCAGCATTGTCCAGACGAATATTATAGTTTCTCTCTCGCCACTCGGCAATTGACTGCTTTAGCGCGAAATTCGACATCATCTTAGTGTTTTTCAGCTTCTTCCCGAGTGGGCACGTGGTCTTGCCATCTTTGAACCATTGTTCAATAGCAGCCCGCTCGTAAGTCTGGCCGGAGGCAATCTGTACGGGGTCATTCATGATCTGCTTAGTGATTGGACAAATGAAAGAAGAGAGCGGCGACGAGGGAGCAACAACTTCTCTCATAGTGCGATGACTGCTTGGGGGCGATAATAAATTTAAAAGAGCACCGTTGTTGCCTTCAGCTGGCTCCTGCTGAAAATTTAAACCCTTCTCCAACACCTTGATGCAGTTCTCCAAGTACGTTGAAAATGTACCGCTGTCGCACACATCAACCTTCGAAATGTCCTTCTTTGTGTTTTCAAGTAGATCAGCAAATGTGGAATCCCCAGGGACAACATCCAAATAATCTGCAACACTTTCCACGAGCTCCTTACACTTTAGAGGCGTAGAAGTCTCAGTGATCTGGCCTAATAAGTCTATCACAGCTTGTTCTTTCAGCCCTAGCTTGGGAGGGCCGTCTTTCAGCTGTTGCTGCGTTCGAGATATCTGCAATTTGACCAATTCGCTGCAAGTATCTGGAAGAATGCATTCAAGGCCCCTACTCAAATTTCCTCTAAAATTTTGCAACTTCGTAAGGAGAAATGGACAGCTCAAGAGAGAGGACAGCTGGCTTTGTGCTTTATGAGCCATCACCAGCTGCTCCACAACCGTCATCTCAGCCTCTATGTCGTGCTGCTGAAACTGAATGGGTTCCGCTTGGAAGTGAATCTACAACCAATGACAGCAACAAATTCAGATTCGTGATGATCATGCGTAAAATCCTAGAGTACATTCATTTGTTCATTCATTCGTTTTCGGTCATGACTTATCGAAAATCACAAGCAAGGGTTCATAGATGCCACATACTCCACATCCATTTATTTGCTGACAAAGGGTTTAGATCTCACTTCAAAACAAGATTGATAAGAACACCTGAGTACTATACAATGAAACAAAGAGGTCACCTCTAGATCTTTCTGCAATTCCTTTAAAGAAATTGCAAGATCTCCCATTGTATTCGCAAAATCCACCAGAACAACGTGTGTAGGGAGGTCTTTCGTATTCATAACTCCTTGCGCTGCTACCGCCAGCATTGCAATTCTGTGACTAAGCTGTCCAACCGATTGCACAGCCATCGCACTACAAATTTCTCAAACCGTCAACCTTGACAAACGTGTCTCACAAGCAGATTATTTAAGAATTTTGCACGATGCGCGTCTAACACCAAACCCAAACTCTCGGCTTCTACAATTCTCAAACTAAATCTAATACCATACACGACTCGCATGCAACTGCATTAAGTTGGACCTGAATGCTGACGCATATACGATAACCCTATAGTAAAACGTCACTGAACGTGCTGTCATCCTCAGCTCGCATTAATGATCTCAAATTTAGGTGTCGGTAGGATTTGCTACAAGTATTGGCTTCCATAGCAGCTTCGTCTACATCGCCAAACATGCACGCAAGCGACACAGTCAATCCTGCACCACGCCGCGTCAAACCCTTTGTCGGTGCATGCATACAACAGGATCGCAAAAGGAAATTCAGCATAGATCGGACCGGGAACTTAGAAATGATGCTCAGATCAATTCCAGATTGTGACAAAATTATTTGAACGGAGCTTGACAAAATTCGTTGCATCATATTGCAGCTAACTTTTAATGACCCGAGAAACGCTTATAAATTACTTGACATTTTGAAAACACTAGTGTGAGCGGGACCGATGGCGGACAATGGCTCTCCGACACCCCAAGGTTAGCTAAAGCCATCCGCAAGGGTGACTGACCTGCCTGCCTGCCTGCTCACAAGCCCTACACTTGCTTTAAAACCAAGCATACTTCGACGAAAAGCACCTTACAGTCAAATTGGAAAAAATGTCATCATCTAGATCTACCTTTTGCGGGTCATTTCCAAGAAGCATTGCGATTCCGTTTGCAAGTGCAGATGAGTTTAACAAGGTTGGAAAACTCACTATCCAATTTCGAAAGCATGACTTGGGGTGCAAAATTGAAAGAGATCCCTTCACACCTCCCACAATTCCACACAAGAGGTGAATAGAGTCGCTTCGTGGCGACAATGCCACTCCACTTTCTGTTAAACTAAAAACTCCATATCCCGCCATGCACGAAATAATACCATGCCAAAATCATGCTCACGGATACGTCTCCATGGACAAGTATCGGGAGAAGGAGGACGAAGAAGAAGAAGCAGGGGTGCAGAAACTTAAATGCTCCAACAACACAAATTACGACGCGCGGACATGAGACCTCGCAAACTTGCATTCCAAGCACTTTTCGCAACCGTGCTCACTGCGATGAGCTCTTTACCAACTGCATCGACCACCGCGGTGTTGTAAAATCTCTCCAAGCGCGAGATAACTGCACTTCAAGCGACATTACACGCAGCATTTAGACGATTCCGAGCAAGACACAGCAGGCCACGAGGCGTGAAGTGGCGAGCTCCCAACCCATCGCTATCTACGGATAATTCCCAGCACAAATAAAGGAATTCTACAAGGAAACGAGTCGGTCTCAGTCCCGCCGGCTGCATGATAGCATTCCAACCCTCGGTGCACGAGCCTCAGATTCAAATCCCCGAAGCGCACATCTCCTTTTCAAATCCCCGCGTCTAATTCACAGGGGCACACGTCGCTCGTACGTTCGAAACAGCGTACTCGGACTCCAATCGAGAACTGCGCGAGAACTGAACGTCTTCTCACCCCACGGCCTGGTGAAGCCATAGCGCCCCAACGCAGAGGGTTGAGGAGCTGCACAAAAGCAGAGGCCCCGGACGCATGAGCCCACTTCTTGCAGTGGATGCGGAAAGCCGGAGGAGCCGGGACGGGGTTGGGGGGCCAAGCGACGACTTGGTGCAGCACGAGTACCGTTAGTCAAGGGGGACGTCGGAAAAGGATGGGAAACTGGAGCTCCCCTCCCCCCCCCCAAATAGCTCCGGACCCACGTTTCTGCCGCTGCCGCGCGGTTCTGGCGGAGCTGGGGGATCGAGCCTTCATGTCCCTCCCTCCACCACCGCCAGCTAACGAACTCACTACTCACGAGTCCTTGGATTAGAGATAGTCCAATTACAGTGTAGTGAAGGACCTACAACTCCATTCTGTCAATATCACCTTAAACAAACTCGTAGCAAAATGAGTCACTGTACTAAGACATCGCCGTGCATTAGGGTTTACACGTGGGAGCACTTTGATGAAATAACTGACCATGGTAATGTAAGTTCTATACAACCAATAATCGAAGATGGTATCATACGCTGAGGTACTCATGACTCGCATGGCCCACGCCCTAGATGGCGAGGTTTAACTCAAGTTGTCTTATTAGAATAAAAAAAATGACATGAATAATACTAAAGACCATTGTCATATATTGTGATTTGTTATTTGGGAATACACTAGGTATCTAGCTATAGAGAGTTTAGCTTAAACTTTTATATGAATTTTGTCTTAGCTTCCAAAACTCCTTTAATTTGCATAAAATTCAAAATATAACAAAATCCCTTCAAAACATATTTTTTCCGCGAAGCATTTTCTCTTCTTGAACTTTAGAAATTCATAACTCTTGATCTAACTATTTAGTTTGTCTCAAATTTATAGGGTAGGTAGAATTTACTCTTAATTTTTATCACAAAAAAATCAACTGCTGTCATACTATAAATGCTTACAATATGTAAAAATTAGTTGAACATATTATATGTTAATAAATCTAGATGTGTGTTAGAGTGGCTAATAGATTAAATTAAAAGGAGTTGGTATAAGAAACTTTACTTTGTTTCTTTACTTGTTTTGATTTTGACATTAAAAAAAAATAGAAGACCTAAATGTTTAATATGAAGCCTTGGGAGAAAGTGGAAGCCTAAGGATGAAAATCTAAACTATTAGGAGGCTAATTGGGAGGGATGAAAGCAAGGCATGGTTGGATGAAGGCAAGGAATGAAGAACTTCATCTGTGTTGGTCGAATACCATGCCCAATGGGCTTTGAGGAGGCTGCCCACGACCTTAACAAGGGTTTCAGCAACTTCAAAGAAGACATTTGGAGATTAGAAGCTAAGGTTGTAAAGTTTAGGATTTGGAGTACAATTTATGTATAAAAATTAGAGGATTGGGAGTTAGGATGAAGAAGTTATAGCCATTTGAAATTGACGTGTTAATTAAAAACATATTGTTACTCTTTTGAGGATACGAGGAGTTGTACGGCAGCTTTTGAATATCGGAAGGTGCAAATAGAACGGCGATTTTAAGGCCTACATCTTTAATGAAAGAATTATTGCTTTTGGAGTTCATGTAAAGGAGTTATAAGGAGTTGAAGGCAGCACTTCCAAATCAAAGGCAGTAAGTGAGTGGTTTTATTTATAGTAATGGTTGGAGCCATAACTTGAGTTTTCAAACAAATTTTTGGCTCAAACTTTTTTGGAAAATGTACCATTTTGTGTTAAAAAGCTATACATATAAATTTCGTGGCATTTTAGCTTATATTTTGTGAGATATAAAAAAAATTGCATCCGGGTATATAAAGACAAGGGTTTGAAGTGACTATTAGGATTTTCAAGTTATCTCAAGATCCGCCATGAATTTGCAATTGAAATTTGTTGTAAAAGTTAATAAGAATATATCAGTACCTCATGTAAAATTTGAGTTTGTTTGGACGGTCGGATTAGGAGATATAAGTTATTGAAGTTCAGGAAAATTTCTACATAAGGATATACAAGGTTTTAGAGGATTTTATCATATTTTGGGTGTTGTTGGTTACTTGAGGCTTGTGTATTTGGTGTAATTGCTCAAAAGGGAAAATTTATATATAAATTTAGGGCTTCCCTTATTTTGAAGCTTGATCGAATGATTAGTGACAGCCAGAAGTCCAACATTTTCTTGAGGCAAATTCTCTATACTCCGACATTGATCCTCAATTACCATTTGTGCACGTGCGTTATGTCAAAAACAATGATAGTAGCTTCCAAATCAACACCTTAACTTTGAACACCTATATCTCCTTCATATAAATTCCAAATCATACAAGATTTGTACCAAAACCATAGCCAAAAATCTAAATTTGCTGACCTCAGCCTTCAAAGCTCGAATGGCTCCGAAAAACTAATCTTAATCTCTAATATGACCTCGGATAGCCTCCTCAAAGCCCATTGGTCATGTTTTTTGACCAATAGGAATGGAGATTTTCATCATTCATCTCCATTCATCTATATGGATGCCCTAAATTCTCTTTTTACTACCAAAATTTTATTCCAACTATTTTCTTTATAAGATTTACTCAATATATGTCCTAAACATCAAATTAAAGAATCAAAATAAGACTTCAAGGGTCAACAATGTCTAATAAAAGTGACTCTAAATATTTAAAATTACTACCAATAAAATCAATCTCAAAAGCTACTATCAAAAGAAAATAAAGTTATATAAATTCTAATAGTAATCCTTTTAAACAACCTCCTTTTAAAGTAATAATTTAATGACATTCTACAACCAACTAAAATCCACTAACATGGCTCTCACCATACTGTTAAGTAAATTATACATTAAATACATAATTACATTATTTTCACATGGTAGCCGAACCACAATACGACACTATACCAAATAAATTACTGAGTAGTGTCCATGCTATTGCAAAGAGTTCTAAAATTGTATTAGGTAGTGACAAAAATAATTGATATGGCAAAAATCAAAAAAATTGCATTGCCTTGACAAATAGTAATCCTTATTATTGAATTATGGAAGCATTTAATTTCATGATGGCAAGTACCACTTTCATCCAAGTTGATTATAATAATCTCTTGATTAAGTTTAGATATTACTTATTTATATTACATTTAATTAGGGATTATTCATCAATACATAATACAAGAAGAAATGAGGGAGTAACAATCCATTGTAGGGCAAAAAAAAACCATAATCAATCTTGCTTAAAAAAAGGGCTAGATGTAGAAGAAAGTAAGTATGTATCAATGATGGAGCAAGGAGAGATCAACCTACCTTCTTCCATACAAGGGATAGCAAAATGTCTTTCCAAGCCACTAACTATCAAATCAACTACTAGCCTTAGCAAAGGTGTGAGGGACAATAGCCAAAGTAAAGATCAAAATAATGAAAAGAAGATAGTTATGGTAAACAACAAATATCAAATATAAAAAAACTTGGAATGGACAACATCGCAAAGTCTAAATAAATAAATAAATAAATAAATAAATAAAATTGAAAGTCATTGCCCAAAATCAATGAATTTTTGGATATAAATAAATTCAAAAAAGCTTGTAGCAAGTGTATCAATTAATGACAAATTACAAAAACGAGTAGCAACATCCAATTAGAGAAACCAAATTCAAGAAACAATAGACCAATGGACAAACCTTGACTCTTGAGGTGGTATCAAAGAATGAACTCCACTAAAGTAGAAAATGTTAGAATTAGTAGGTGAAGCTATTATCAAAGGCCTCTACAACACAATTATCAAATCATCAAGTAAGTATATCAAGATGAGAACCTCAAATCAACCACTTCCAAATAAAGAAACAAAAAAAGATTCTTAATCCATATTTATCTAGATGAATTGGGTAGATGAAGGCATTGAATTAGAAGAAGTTAGAGGAAGTAACCTCATAACACACTTGCTACTTGAAAGGTCGTGATAGATGTCAGATATATCATTTGGATTCAAGGCCACATAATTGGACTTAAATTTAAATAAGGAATAAGATTTTCTATCAATATCAGTTGAAAGAAGTTGATGCAATGCTTGAAGTGTAACAAGAATCTCTAAAAAGGGGACTAAAAAATACCAATGATACATAATTTGAAGGCATACTTCAATCACCTAATAACCCAAACAAAATCTCAAGACATACAAATTAAGAACATATTGCCTACTTCATATTATTATTTGTAGAATGGTTGAAGGTGCAAAGATTAACCTCCAAGTTAATAAACTCCTTAATTTAGCCTCAAATCTTCAATAAAATAATAGAACATCATAATCAAAGATTGAACTTGTTTTGTATATATCACTTCTTATGTGTCATACAAAAAAAAAGTATCAAAAAACCTCCATCAAAATAAGCTGAAATAGTATAGCTAAGTCAAACTTTATATCTTTTCTATCTTGAAATATAAAAGTCACTATTCTAACTTAAAACATGCAAGGTTTAAACAACCTAGCAAAAATGAAAAAGATCCAAAATTACTTTTGACGCTACATTTCAAAGATAGAAATATTATGTATTCAAGAATATGAATTAAGAAGAACAAAATTTATAACAATTAAGAATCAATTTTGGTTGGAGGTAGAACTCTTTAGATAAGAAGTGAATGTGGCCTATAATTATATTAAATAAAAAGAGAAAGCTGATAGTAGAGGCATCAAAATATAGATTTCATCTAAGATGAACCAAATCTTGAGATCATTGAGCCACTTGTCATCTAATCATGTATAATGGGTGAAATTTAAGAAATTAGGAAAAATTGATTTCACAATATAAAATGTATATATCTTGTATATGACTTAAATGTGAAGAAAATTAAAAAAAAAATTACTATATTTATTAAATACAAATTATCAATAGAAAACCATGAGGAATTAGAACTTTGTAGAGTGCAACTGTGACAAGTTCAATGTCCATGGTTGAATCAACTCCAATGCAAAGAAAAAGATGTTCAATACTTTCACCACATCTTTGCAATTAGAGTATAACTTCTCTTCTTTGAATGCGCTGAAATTTAGTTGCGATAGTCGGCAACAAGATAGTTCCTATTCCATGGCTCGTCTTGATCAAACCATTTTTTTTTTCACTAGGTGATCCACTCAAGAATTAAAATTATGTCCTCTTTAGAAACAATAAACATTTGGACTATCTTGTGATCTAACAGCAAATCTACTTATAATTAGAGTTGCCATGATAAATCATATATATAATAAGTGGCCAATATTTTATAGACAATGAGGTGCAAATGAACATCCAAAAACATTGGATGTCACACCCCTTTCTATCTTTATAATAAATTCTATTATTATATGCCATATTATTATAACAATTGTATCAACAAAGCAATAGAACAAAATAAAGTAGATAATTAACTAAGGATGTAACTTGTTCAGATTGTAGCCAATCTTTTAGAAGATTCAAAAGATAGCTTCTACCAATTGACTTCAATGGATAGAAAATAAGAAAATTGAAGAATAAAATGCCAAGTTACAACTAAAATCGCAAAAAGTTGTTGATAGGTATAGGCATAAATTTTTCTAGCCTCATAAGAAGAGGTTGTCTGAGGCCTACATTGTAGAGCTAATAGATAGCAACAAGTAGATCTATAGCCATCTAGATGTAATGATACACTTAGGCCAATAATTCTATAACTCTCTTTATACAACCAAGCCTATAACTTTGTCAAGGACAAGAACTCGATAAAAACACAGTTCAGACAAGTAAGCCTTCACTCAAAGAAAAGTAACAAAATATGAATAATAAGTATGTATATTGAAAAGAGAAACTAGAATGGCTATTGCCAAAAGACAAGAAAACTAGAGACCCTTGAAACTAGACTAGAAGCAAGAAGGGAGTTGACAAGAGAGAAGAAGCCTTCACTCTTGTCTCTATATATACTATCTAACTAGGGGCTACGTGGCGACGTTCTATAGGACCTTTAATATGTGTTGACTTTGTAGGACACATGCCTTGACTTACAAGGCAAGTTTTTTTACGTGTGGGCCACATAGTTAGCTTGATCTTCAAGCTAACAACATGTGTGGCACATGGCCAACTTGTTGACTATGTTTCTAATCCAAAAAGTCAATTAAAGACACCTATGAAGTCAAAGCAGCGTCTAGGAAGTTTCTAAGAAGCTTTTATATTAAATATTATAGAATTAACTTACTTTTATCTACTTTTACTTACTTCTACCTATTTCTATATGTAATTATTAGCTTATATGATTATGGCCATGACATAACCCCCCCTTCTAGAGACGAGTTCTACGAAGAGCGATCATCATATGTTGAGGAAATCTATGATGCGATGAATTGTATTCGCCACATACTCTGATCTCTGTTCTCTTCGAAGATGATTGATAGGGCCTCTCAACCATCGGTAGTGTCCCATACCAGGGCGGGAAGACCACCCTGTTATTTGATCATTGTTGAGGCCTTCGTAACTTCCTTCGAATAGAATATTCGTAACACCATTAGGAGTTGTTCCTACCTCTAGCAAAATTACCAAACATCGAGAGTCCCTTCCCAAATCGTGATACCAAACGCGTTGTATCTCACCATCTATTCGAGGAAGAATATGTCGTTCTTGAAGATCTTCATCTCGATTGCGTCGTCTTGAAGGTTGTGACAATCACAATGTCTCGTCTGACATGTCAGCAAACGAAGGTTCTTGAGTTGAATCCGCTGATTGTTGGCTCTCCATCTAATTAGCGTCACAAATGCAAAGAAGTTACAAACAAGGATAGGAAATTGAATGTCATCTTGCCTCAATCTTGTCTCTTTTATAAGAGAGATTTTCATCCTGATTTTGATGGATTTCGTTGATGAAAAACTTTGACTTTAGCTGATGCATTTCCTAGAATCCTAGATGGCTTCCATGAGCGTTCACTAATATCATATCCGCGCCAATGAATAAGATATTCCAGCTTATTTCGACGCCGCCTTGAGTCTAATATCTCTTCCACCTCAAATTCTTCATTATTTCTACTTCTATAGGAGGCGGTGGCATTTGTCTTCTTCCTTGTATATCCACTGTCTTATATGGTTCAAGAAGAGACACGTGGAATATAGGAGGGATCTTCATTGACTCCGGTAGATGTAACCGATATGCAACTGGGTTGATCTGTTCAGAAACAGAAAAGGGGCCAAGCCTACGATAGTCCAACTTGTCACAAGGTCGAGTTGTCTTGATATTGCGACAAAGTAGCCATACCTTATCACCCACGTTAAGTTGTGGTTGCTCCTTACGATATAGATCTGTGTTTATCTTTTGTCGTCCTTGAGCTTCCTTCAATTGCGTCTTCATTATTGCATGTAACTCTGACAACCGATTTGTCATATCTTCTGCTGCAGGATTATCAACTTTTGAAAAATCAAAAGTATCAAGTCGTGGATGATAGCCATAATTGGCAAAGAAAGGTGTTTGTTGCGTGGAGGAATGTACCGTATTATTATAAGCAAACTCTGCCAATGGTAGAAGGTTTGTCCAATCATCTTGTTGGTAGTTGATGGTACACCTTAAATACTGTTCCAAGACTTGGTTTACGCACTCTGTTTGTCCATCAGTTTGAGGATGGAAAGCCGAAGATAGCTTTATGTCTACTTTTAAAATCTTCAAAAGAGTCCTCCAGAATCTCGACACAAATTGACTTCCCCTATCCGATATGATATCTTTAGGTAATCCATGATAGCAATAGATATTATCAATGAAAAGCTTAGCTGTTTCTTCACCTGTGATAGATTTTGTACATGGCATAAAATGTGCCATCTTGGTGAAACGATCTACTATCACAAATATAGAATCATAAGATCTTGAGTTTGGAAGATCTGTGATGAAATCCATAGAAACAGAAGACCATGGTTGTTCTGGTATAGGTAATGGCTGAAGAAGTCCGTAAGGTCGATGATGAGGAATTTTTGATCTTGAACAAATATCACATGATTATACAAAGTCTTTGACTGACTTCCACATTTGTAGCCACCAAAAATCTCTTGATATGAGTTCCAAAGTCTTATTATATCAAAAGTGCCCTGCTGCTGGAAAGTCATGACGTGCTTGAAGAACACGCAAACGTGCTTTTCCTTCTGGAACATATAGGCGTCCTTCAAAATATAATAGATTATTCTTGAACTTGAACTTAGAAGAATCATGAGACTTGGAAGAATTATTCTTGATATCATGAACAAGAGGGTCTGAGGACATACTAGATTGGATTTGCTTGAGAAAGGTTGAATCAACAGTCAATGTTGATTTCACTGCTCGGAGATGAAATTGCTCCGGTTTCAAGAGGACCGTTCTTTGTTGCTCAAAAGCTGCATCTCCTTCTTTTGGTGCAAAATAAGAACGTCTAGACAGGGCATCGGACAAACCTTGTTGTTTTCCTGGCCGATAAGTGATAATGAAGTCGAATCTTGACAAAGACATACTCCAACGAGCTTGACGACGATTCAACACGCGTGCTGACATGAAATACTCGAGGTTCTTGTGATTTGTATACACAGTGACTGGACTAGAAGCGCCTTCTAGATAATGACGTCATTCTTGAAAGGAATCCACGATCGCAAGAAGTTCTTTATCATGGATCTCATAATTGATCTCGGCTGCTGAGAATTTTCTCGAATGAAAAGCTATCGGATGAAGTTTGTCATCTGTTCCCATTTGTGATAAAATTACACCCAAGGCAAAATCTGATGCATCTGTTTCCATAAAAAATGCCTTGGAAAAGTCAACACAATATAAGAATGGCGCAGAGACAAACGATGTCTTCAAGGCTTCAAATGCTGCTTCCGCTTCTTGATTCCATTGAAATTTATCTTTACTAGTCAAGCGTGTAAGTGGAGCTGCAACTCGTGAGAAATCTTTGATGAAGATCCGATAGTAATTGGCAAATCCCAAGAAACATTGGACATCTCTTACTGTCCTTGGAATCTTCCAATCCATGATTGTTTGGACTTTCTTAGGATCCATCATGAGACCATCATTTGAAATGATGTATCCTAAAAAATCAACTTGAGTAGTGTGAAATACACACTTTTCTATCTTGGCGTACAATCCTGCATCTCTAAGTTTTTGTAATACTTGACGAACATGTATTTCATGTTCTTCGACGTTCTTAGAATAGATCAGGATATCGTCTAGATAGCAGACGACAAAATTGTCTAAGAATTCACGAAATACATCATTCATGAAATGTTGAAAAGCAGCTGGTGCATTCGTGAGTCCAAAGGGCATGACATTATATTCGAAATGTCCATACCTGGTTCGAAACGCAGTCTTCCATTCATCTCCTTCTTTGATCCGTACTAGATTATATGCTCCTCTTAGATCTATTTTTGTATTGATCTTAGCTTGATTCAACTGGTCAAGGAGTCCTGATATCAAAGGTAATGGATACCTGTTCTTGATTGTGATCTTGTTGAGTCCTCGATAATCAACACACATTCGTAAAGATCCATCTTTTTTCTTTACGAATAGAATTGGAGCTCCTGCTGGAGATTTTGAATGGCGTATGAAATTCTTCGCTAAATTCTCGTCAATATATGTCTTGAGTTCAGCCATCTCATCTTGTGATAAACTGTAAATTGGTCCAAATGGTGGCTGAGTTCCTTCCTTGAGGTTGATTGAACAATCATATGGGCGATGCTCAGGAAGAATATCTACATTCTTTTCCTCAAAAACGTCTTGATAATCCTGATATTGACTTGGAATGCCATTTGAAGTCTTTACACTTTCAAAAATAGGTGCAGCATAAATAACAAAGTTGATCCTTCTTTTGCTGCATATATAAATGCTTTTACACCTATAAGTACGGGTTTTACTATACTAGACTTATAATTTTTTACTTGCTTGGTAGAACTATTAATAACGCTCTGGGAAAAGTCAAGTTTACGTGAATTCCAATCTATTCGAGGGTTATATTTTTCTAGCCAGGATAAACCTAAAATAACTTTAGACGGGGATTTAATTATGTTAAAAGCTATGTACCTATCATGACCATCTATTGTTACTTTTATAGGATGAGTTTCATGAGTGATATCTCCAGAAGACAAGGGACGACCATCTATGACTTCAACATGTACTAGTTTAGGTTTCTGTACAAAGGGTATTTTACGACTTTTAATAAATTGTTCATCTAAAAAACATGCTGAGGCTCCCGAATCTAATAAAGCAGAGGCTTTGTAATTCTTAGGTCCTAAATATAAGTCTATAATAAAACAAGGAGAGGGTTCTGAGGAGAGGATAGGACCTTCATTAGGAATTGTACAAGGTTCTAGCTGCACGGTCCCTATTGTAGCTAGACGAATCCGTTTTCCGACATGTTGTCTTCTTTGACCGTCGTACTCCTCATTTTATAGTTGCGTCATTTCTTTGGACAATATTGAGCAGTGTGCTTAGGTTCTCCGAAATATAAACATAATCCTTCTTGACGACGACGAATCTTTTCTTGCTCAGTTAGGGATTTAAAATGTACCGTGTCAATTTGCATGTCTTCTACTTCCGAATGTACGTTTGGCGAAAATGCTGATGTTGCCATTGAGTAATAATGTTGAGGTTCTCGTGTACGACTCTCGAATCAAAATTCAAAAAGTCGATTGTCACATTTTATCGCAAAATCGATTGCTTGACTCAAAGTTTGAGGATCAGGTAAGTTGAGCATCAATTTCTTTACTTCGTATTGCAATCCATAAAGAAATTGACTGATGAGTGTAGCATCATCCCACTTGATGTCAATTACAAGTTGTTGAAATTGTAAAGTATACACTGTTATTGAGCGATTTTCTTGTCACAGAATTCGGATCTTATTTGTTGCAACACGAGTTGCATCATGTTCACTATTCATAGATCGAAACTCCGCCAAAAAAGCTTCCAAATTGTCCAATATTGGATTTCGTTGTTCAAGAAAAGACGAAAACCATGATAATGCAGAACCAGAAAGTAGAGTGCCAATAAACCTGACTTGTGATCCTGGAGTTGGATAGCTTTGCGGTTGAAGTTCAATTGCCAATTGTACTTGATTGATGAACCCTCAAAACTTTGATCTCGTACCATCAAATTTCTTAGGTAAGGCAATTCTTGGTTCTCTAGTGCTTATTGTCAAGGACAAGAATTCGATGAAAGCTAAAGAGTAAGTGAGACTTTTCTCAAAGAAATAGGACAAAATAGAAATATGTATATTTAGAAAGAAATTGGAATGGCTATTGCCGAAATACAAGAAAACTAGAGACCCTTGAAACTAGACTAGAAGCAAGAAAGGAGTTGACAAAAGTGAAGAGGGCTTCACTCTTGCCTCTATATATACTATCTAACTAGAAGCCATATGGCGATGTTCTATAAGACATCCAATATATGTTGACTTTCTAGGCCACATGCCTTTGCTTGCAAGGCAAGTTTTCTATGGATGGACCACGTAGTTAGCTTGTTCTTTAAGCTTCCAACATGTGTGGCACATGGCTAACTTGTTGACCAAGTTTCTAGCCTAAAAGTCAACTATAGACTCCTATAAAGTCAAAGCAGCGTCTATGAAGCTTCTAAGAAGCTTCTCTAGAAGATATTACACAATTAACCTACTTTTATCTACTTTTACATACTTTTATCTATTCATATAGGTAATTATATGTATGTCCGTGACATTACCCCCCCTTCTAGGGACGAGTTCCACAAGGAGTGGTGATTATACATTGAGAAAATCTAATATGCGGCGAATTGTATTTGCTACATACTCTGATCTTTGTTCTCTTCGAAGATAGTTGATGGGTCCTCTTAGCCATCGATAGTGTCCCATTCCAGGGCGAGAAGACCACCCTGTTATTTGATCACTGTTGAGGCCTTCATAACTTCCTTCAAATAATACATTTGAAACACCATCAGGAGTCGTTCCTATCTCCAATAATATCACCAAACATCGAGAATCTCTTCCAAGGTCGTGATACCAAACGCGTTGTATCTCACCATCTATTCAAGGAAGAACATGTCGTTCTTGAGGGTCTTCATCTCGGTTGCGTCGTCTTGAAGGTTGTGACAATCACAATGTCTCATCCGGTAAGTCAGCAAACGAAGGTTCTTGAGTTGAATCCGCTGGTTGTTGGCTCTCCATCTAATTAGCGTCACAAAATGCAAAGAAGTTACAAACAAGGATAGGAAATTGAATGTCATCTTGCCTCAATCTTGTCTCTTTTATAAGAGAGATTTTCATCCTGATTTTGATGGATTTCGTTGATGAAAAACTTTGACTTTAGC
Organism: Physcomitrium patens; assembly: GCF_059467195.1. Lineage (NCBI taxonomy): Eukaryota > Viridiplantae > Streptophyta > Bryopsida > Funariales > Funariaceae > Physcomitrium > Physcomitrium patens. Next base: position 10,938,094 of record NC_143427.1, on the reverse strand, counting down.
TGATGCATTTCCTAGAATCCTAGATGGCTTCCATGAGCGTTCACTAATATCATATCCGCGCCAATGAATAAGATATTCCAGCTTATTTCGACGCCGCCTTGAGTCTAATATCTCTTCCACCTCAAATTCTTCATTATTTCTACTTCTATAGGAGGCGGTGGCATTTGTCTTCTTCCTTGTATATCCACTGTCTTATATGGTTCAAGAAGAGACACGTGGAATATAGGAGGGATCTTCATTGACTCCGGTAGATGTAACCGATATGCAACTGGGTTGATCTGTTCAGAAACAGAAAAGGGGCCAAGCCTACGATAGTCCAACTTGTCACAAGGTCGAGTTGTCTTGATATTGCGACAAAGTAGCCATACCTTATCACCCACGTTAAGTTGTGGTTGCTCCTTACGATATAGATCTGTGTTTATCTTTTGTCGTCCTTGAGCTTCCTTCAATTGCGTCTTCATTATTGCATGTAACTCTGACAACCGATTTGTCATATCTTCTGCTGCAGGATTATCAACTTTTGAAAAATCAAAAGTATCAAGTCGTGGATGATAGCCATAATTGGCAAAGAAAGGTGTTTGTTGCGTGGAGGAATGTACCGTATTATTATAAGCAAACTCTGCCAATGGTAGAAGGTTTGTCCAATCATCTTGTTGGTAGTTGATGGTACACCTTAAATACTGTTCCAAGACTTGGTTTACGCACTCTGTTTGTCCATCAGTTTGAGGATGGAAAGCCGAAGATAGCTTTATGTCCACTTTTAAAATCTTCAAAAGAGTCCTCCAGAATCTCGACACAAATTGACTTCCCCTATCCGATATGATATCTTTAGGTAATCCATGATAGCAATAGATATTATCAATGAAAAGCTTAGCTGTTTCTTCACCTGTGATAGATTTTGTACATGGCATAAAATGTGCCATCTTGGTGAAACGATCTACTATCACAAATATAGAATCATAAGATCTTGAGTTTGGAAGATCTGTGATGAAATCCATAGAAACAGAAGACCATGGTTGTTCTGGTATAGGTAATGGCTGAAGAAGTCCGTAAGGTCGATGATGAGGAATTTTTGATCTTGAACAAATATCACATGATTATACAAAGTCTTTGACTGACTTCCACATTTGTGGCCACCAAAAATCTCTTGATATGAGTTCCAAAGTCTTATTATATCAAAAGTGCCCTGCTGCTGGAAAGTCATGACGTGCTTGAAGAACACGCAAACGTGCTTTTCCTTCTGGAACATATAGGCGTCCTTCAAAATATAATAGATTATTCTTGAACTTGAACTTAGAAGAATCATGAGACTTGGAAGAATTATTCTTGATATCATGAACAAGAGGGTCTGAGGACATACTAGATTGGATTTGCTTGAGAAAGGTTGAATCAACAGTCAATGTTGATTTCACTGCTCGGAGATGAAATTGCTCCGGTTTCAAGAGGACCGTTCTTTGTTGCTCAAAAGCTGCATCTCCTTCTTTTGGTGCAAAATAAGAACGTCTAGACAGGGCATCGGACAAACCTTGTTGTTTTCCTGGCCGATAAGTGATAATGAAGTCGAATCTTGACAAAGACATACTCCAACGAGCTTGACGACGATTCAACACGCGTGCTGACATGAAATACTCGAGGTTCTTGTGATTTGTATACACAGTGACTGGACTAGAAGCGCCTTCTAGATAATGACGTCATTCTTGAAAGGAATCCACGATCGCAAGAAGTTCTTTATCATGGATCTCATAATTGATCTCGGCTGCTGAGAATTTTCTTGAATGAAAAGCTATCGGATGAAGTTTGTCATCTGTTCCCATTTGTGATAAAATTACACCCAAGGCAAAATCTGATGCATCTGTTTCCATAAAAAATGCCTTGGAAAAGTCAACACAATATAAGAATGGCGCAGAGACAAACGATGTCTTCAAGGCTTCAAATGCTGCTTCCGCTTCTTGATTCCATTGAAATTTATCTTTACTAGTCAAGCGTGTAAGTGGAGCTGCAACTCGTGAGAAATCTTTGATGAAGATCCGATAGTAATTGGCAAATCCCAAGAAACATTGGACATCTCTTACTGTCCTTGGAATCTTCCAATCCATGATTGTTTGGACTTTCTTAGGATCCATCATGAGACCATCATTTGAAATGATGTATCCTAAAAAATCAACTTGAGTAGTGTGAAATACACACTTTTCTATCTTGGCGTACAATCCTGCATCTCTAAGTTTTTGTAATACTTGACGAACATGTATTTCATGTTCTTCGACGTTCTTAGAATAGATCAGGATATCGTCTAGATAGCAGACGACAAAATTGTCTAAGAATTCACGAAATACATCATTCATGAAATGTTGAAAAGCAGCTGGTGCATTCGTGAGTCCAAAAGGCATGACATTGTATTCAAAGTGTTCGTACCTGGTTCGAAACGCAGTCTTCCATTCATCTCCTTCTTTGATCCGTACTAGATTATATGCTCCTCTTAGATCTATTTTTGTATAGATCTTAGCTTGATTTAACTGGTCAAGGAGTCTTGATATCAAAGGTAATGGATACCTATTCTTGATTGTGATCTTGTTGAGTCCTCGATAGTCAACACACATTCATAAAGATCCATCTTTTTTCTTTACGAATAAAATTGGAGCTCCTGCTGGAGATTTTGAATGGCGTATGAAATTCTTCGCTAAATTCTCGTCAATATATGTCTTGAGTTCAGCCAACTCATCTTGCGATAAACTGTAAATTGGTCCAAATGGTGGCTGAGTTCCTTCCTTGAGGTTGATTGAACAATCGTATGGGCGATGCTCAGGAAGAATATCTGCATTCTTTTTCTCAAAAACGTCTTGATAATCCTGATATTGACTTGGAATGCCACTTGAAGTCTTTACGCTTTCAGAAATAGGTGCAGTATAAATAGCAAAAGTTGATCCTTCTTTTGCTGCGTGTATAAATGCTTTTGCACCTATAAGTGCGGGTTTTACTATACTAGACTCATGGTTTTTTACTTGATTAATAGAACTGTTACTAATGCTCTGAGGAAAATCAAGTTTACGAGAAATCCAATCTATTCGAGGATTATACTTTTCTAACCATGATAAGCCTAAAATTACTAGATTAGAAGGAGATCTAATTATATTGAAAATTACGCAACTACTATGACCATTTATTACTACATCTACAGGAAGTGTTTCGTGAGTTACTTCTCCAGAAGACAACGGACGACCATCTATGACTTCTACGTGTACAGGTTTAGTTTTTTGTATTAATGATATTCTATGACATCTAGCAAATTCTTCATCTAAAAAACAAGCTGAGGCTCCTGAATCTATGAAGGCAGAGGCTTTGTAATTATTAGGTCCTAAACGCACATCTATTATAAAACAAGGAGATGGTTCTGAGGAGAGGATAGGACCTTCATTAGAAGTTGTACAAGATTCCAGCCGCTTGGTCCCTATTGTAGCTGGACGTACTCGTGTTCCGACAAACTGTCTTCTTTGATAGCCGTACTCCTTATTTTGTAGTTACGTCGCTTCTTTGGACAATGTTGAGCAGTGTGCTTAAGTTCTCCACAATATAAGCACAATCCTTCTTGTCGACGACGAGACTTTTCTTGCTCAGTAAGAGGTTTGAAACGTACCGCATCAATTTGCATATCCTCTACTTCTGAAGGTATGTGTTGAGGAGACGTCGGTGTTGCCATTGAATTGTAGTAACGTTGAGGCCTACTTATGCGACTCTCGGATCGAAATTCAAAAAGTCGATTGTCACACTTCACAGCAAAGTCAATTGCTTGACTCAATGTTTGAGGATCAGGTAAATTAAGCATCAATTTCTTTACCTCATATTGTAATCCGTAGAGAAATTGACTCACAAGTGCGGCATCATCCCACTTGATATCAGTTGCAAGTTGTCGAAATTGCGAAGCATATAATGTTACTGATCGATTGCCTTGTCGCAAAATACGGATCTTGTTGGTTGCAACACGAATTGCATCATGTTCTCCAAACATGGATCGAAACTCTGCCAAAAAAGCCTCCAGATTATCCAATATTGGATCTCGTCGTTCAAGAAAAGATGAAAACCATGACAATGCTGAACCTGAAAGAAGTGTACCAATGAATCTAACTTGTGACCCTGGAGTTGGATAGCTCTGGGGTTGAAGTTCAATCACTAATTGGACCTGATTGATGAATCCTCGAAACTTGGATCTGGTACCATCAAACTTCTCGGGCAAGGCCACTCTCGGTTCTCTAACACTCGAAGGGTGTTCCATTCTGGGAGAAGGGACATGGTTTGGTGCAGATGTTGAAGCAGCCCCAATCATCTCTATATCTTCACTTCCTACCATTCTTGTTGCTCCTTGTGGTGGTAAATTGAGTTGATGCATCGCAAGCATTAACTCCCTCAATTGTTCTTGCATCTGTGCCATTGCACTCTTCATTTCAACAAGCTCTGCCATAGTAGCACTTAGAAAAGAGAAGATGTCTAATAACGCTCAAAACAAATAGAAGAGAGGAATTGATAACAAAGAAAATACTAAGAACAATATCAGTTTAAAAGAGGGTAATCCGCAACTTCTAATGCGCTTATGTCTTATCAAGAAAAAGGGGTAATCCACTCTTAATCAAGAAAAGACAAAGCTCTCATATTGTAAGTGTACTCTTGTCAATCTGTCAAGGACAAGAACTCGATGAAAGCTAAAGAGTAAGTGAGACTTTTCTCAAAGAAATAGGACAAAATAGAAATATGTATATTAAGAAAGAAATTGGAATGGCTATTGCCGAAATACAAGAAAACTAGAGACCCTTGAAACTAGACTAGAAGCAAGAAAGGAGTTGACAAAAGTGAAGAGGGCTTCACTCTTGCCTCTATATATACTATCTAACTAGAAGCCATATGGCGATGTTCTATAAGACATCCAATATATGTTGACTTTCTAGGCCACATGCCTTTGCTTGCAAGGCAAGTTTTCTATGGATGGACCACGTAGTTAGCTTGTTCTTTAAGCTTCCAACATGTGTGGCACATGGCTAACTTGTTGACCAAGTTTCTAGCCTAAAAGTCAACTATAGACTCCTATAAAGTCAAAGCAGCGTCTATGAAGCTTCTAAGAAGCTTCTCTAGAAGATATTACACAATTAACCTACTTTTATCTAATTTTACATACTTTTATCTATTCATATAGGTAATTATATGTATGTCCGTGACACTTATAGGATGTTGTACAATTGGAGAAAGAACGTGATTTGTTGTAGATATTGAAGCAGCTCTGATCATCTCTATATCCCCACTTTCTGCTATTCTTGTTCTTTCCTGTGTTGGTGAATTGAGTTGATGCATCGCAAGCATTAACTCCCTCATTTGTTCTTGCATTTGTGCCATTGCACTCTTTATTTCAACAAGCTCTGCCATAATGACACTAAGAAGAAAAATTTGTTTGATACTGCTCAAGACAAAAGAAAAGAAAGACTTGATAACAAAGAAGATACTAAGAACAATATGAGTTTAGAAGTGGGTAATCCGCAAACTTCTAATACGCTTATGCCTTGTCAAGAGAAAGGGGTAATCCACTCTTACTCAAGAAAAACAAAGCTCTGATATTCTAAGTACACTCTTGTCAATCTGTCAAGGACATGAACTCGATGAAAAAACAGTTCAGACAAGTAAGCCTTCACTCAAAGAAAAGTAACAAAATATGAATAATAAGTATGTATATTGAAAAGAGAAACTAGAATGGCTATTGCCAAAAGACAAGAAAACTAGAGACCCTTGAAACTAGACTAGAAGCAAGAAAGGAGTTGACGAGAGTGAAGAAGCCTTCACTCTTGTCTCTATATATACTATCTAACTAGGGGTTACATGGCGACGTTCTATAGGACCTCCAATATGAGTTGACTTTGTAGAACACATGCCTTGACTTACAAGTCAAGTTTTTTTACGTGTGGGCCACATAGTTAGCTTGATCTTCAAGCTAACAACATGTGTGGCACATGGCCAACTTGTTGACTATGTTTCTAATCCAAAAAGTCAATTAAAGACACCTATGAAGTCAAAGCAGCGTCTAGGAAGTTTCTAGGAAGCTTCTATATTAAATATTATAGAATTAACTTACTTTTATCTACTTTTACTTACTTCTACTTATTTCTATATGTAATTATTAGCTTACATGATTATGGCCGTGACACACTTCAATAATTAGGGGCACTAAGTAACAAGCAATTTCAGATATAGTAAAGAAGCTACATGAAGGAAAAATCATCAATCTAAATAGATCCTTGATCCTAACCAAACTCACATTAGGCATGAAATATATAAACAAAATTAAGTCCTTTGGCCTTCATGGAGTCATAATTGAATTTTACGAGGTATTGTGAAATTTATTGGCACCAGAATTTTTGATTGTATTCTAAGAAAGCATTCATAAAGGATGTCTTTTACCCTATATGACTCAAGGTCTGATAGCATTGATCGACAAAAGAGGTGTAAGAAGTGATTTATTTAATTGGTGATTAATAACTCTATTAAATGTGAGATATAAGATATATGCAAAGGCCTCACAACTATAACTTTAACCAATATTCATGAATATTATTAGCATGGATCAATCCATATTTCTACCTAATCATTTTATACTTGATAAGCTTCTACTGATCCATGAGACTATAGTATAGATTTACAAATCAAATCAATTTTTTTTTAATTAGACTTTTTAAAGGCATATGATATGATATAATGAGATTTTTAATCCATATAATAGAAAGAATGGAATTTCTAAGAGAATTCAATCATATGATTATGCTTTTCTTTCATAAGGCTAAATCATGTGTAAAAAATAATGGCTCATTTTTAAAATCCTTTATGATTGAAAGAAGAGTAAGACTAGAATATTCTTTAGTCTCCTACTTATTCTTTATTGTAGTAGAAGTACTTAATTCAATGATCATGATAGAAGCGAATTTAGGAATAGTAAGAAAAATACAACCTATAGCCAACTAACAACAAATTATGGCACAATATGCAAATGATACATCGTTGAAACTACTAGGAGAAGAAACAAATATACAATATGTCATGTATATCATAGAAATATTTTTCTTAAGATTGGACTTCCTCCTAAATTCAAATAAATCAAGTGAACATTGAAAAAGATACAATTCAATAATAAGACTACTATAAACAAATAATTTGAGTCTTCTATGGATTAATGAGAATAATACAAGTAAATTACTATGAGCACATTTTAATCTCTCTTTATTGTCATCATATTTTTATTCCTTCTTACAACAAAAAATAAACAAAAAATTGAAATTTTGATATTTAACAATGAACAATGTTATAAGAAGATGAATCATAGTTAATAGCATTATTTCATCCATAATTTTCTACTTCATCTTCTTGTAGACGGAAAAAAAAAAAGATTTAGGAGAGATAAAATCATCCTTAAATAATTATCTATAATAAGAGACCATGCAACAAGCATAAACCAAGGTAATGTGGCTACAATGTTATTAATCTTTAAATATGGAGGAATTAATACCATCAATTCAATAGATGTAGTAGTAGCTTTGTTAATTAAATAGATAATTAAGGCAATGGAACGATGTGACTCCAACCTACACTTTCTACTATGGTACTAATTTAGTCAATGTTAGCCATAAGCAAGAAAAATTAGTCACTAAGTATAAAAAAAATATCATAACAAATCATCAAAGTAAACAAGGCTCAAAGATATGGAATCATATAGGAATGGCATGGAAGGGCCTTATTTAGGAGGTGACATACCTGTCACGGACCAAAAATATAAACAAGAAATCTAAAGAAAAAGTTCAAGAAGAAATGACAAGAACTAGATTATCAGATGAGTACAAGAGCAACGCCAAGAGAATTGAGCTAGAGCTTCAAGAGATGCGTTGTCGAGACTGAAGAACTCTTCAGCCTCGACTCCTTTATATATTACTGGCCTATGGTTCTAAGGAAGCGCATCAAGAAGCTTCCCAAGAACTATGAAGCTTCTCGAGGAACTACCCAAGAACTAAGAAGCTTCTTAAGTAACTTCCTAGAATCTACTAGAATATTCTAAGAATCTTCTAGAGCCTTCTAAGGGAATCTTTAGAGAATCTTCAAAGAATATTTAAGAAATCTTTGAAGAATATTCTAAGAGAATATTCAAAGAATCTTTTGGAAGTTTCTAGAGACTTCTTTCTAGAAGGTTCTAGAAACTTGTCTCTAGAAAGGTCTAAGGACTATGTCCCTAATATCACCTCCTCTTTTAGCTTCGAGAAGCAATGTTATCGTCAGTCAATACCAATGTAAGAAAATGAAGATTTGTCGCATAACCTCTGCTATGAACTCCAATTGTTGTTCACGAGGCAAGTGATTCAATGGTCCTTGAAGTCAACGGTAGTGGCCTACGCCTTCAACTTCTGACCAAGCATGAACCTCCGTGTCTTCATTGTGAAATTGTCCTGCAAACAGTCCTTCTAGCTGACCATTGTAGGGAGGCTCGACCTCAAATACAATCACCAACGATCTGTTGCTCGAAATCCTTCGACGTCGTCGTGGTGCAGGCGGTTCTTCATCTCGCGGTCGTCTTCGTGAGCTAGTTGCTTGAGATGACATGACAAGTGTAGTATCTTGGCTATCCATATTCAAAGGCTAAAACAATAAGAACAAACTTGGGCTACTAACAAAGTTCTACGCTATCTTGGAGAGAATGACTACATCAACTATGGATTTTGGTGGTGCTCTCTCCTCTTTTCTGTTTTCTGGATGAGCAAGCTTCAGTAAGAAGCTATTGTCGAATCGGCTTGGGTTTCTCAGGATATCGTCGATAAAATTCCTGTACCTTTTGCGGCGCGTTCGCGAGATTTCCGGCCGGCTCCCATGTTCGTTCATTAATATTGTAACCGCTCCAATGCACAAAGTATTCTAATTTACCCCGTCTTTGCCGTGAATCCAAGACCTTTTCCACCTCGTATTCTTCGTGGTTCTCTATTTCTATGCTAGGTGGTGGACATTGTACTCTTTTAGGAAAAGACGATTCTCGATAAGGCTCCAACAAAGAAACATGAAAGACAGGATGTACCTTCATAGTAGCTGGTAACTCCAGACGATACGCTACAGGATTGATCTGCTTCCGGATAACAAATGGTCCCAATCTCCGATAGTCCAATTTGTCACATGGCCGCTTGGTCTTAATATTTCGTCGAAGCAGCCAAACTTTGTCTCCAATCGTGAATTTAGGTGCCTGATTCTGAAATTTGTCCGCGGACGCCTTGTAAGATTCTTGGGCAGTTTGCAATTGAAGCTTCAATGTAGTTTGAAGCTGCGAAAGCTCCTTCACCAATCCTTCTGCTGCCGGATTGTTAATCGTTGACGAACTCCATAAGTCAAGCTTCGGATGGTATCCATAATTGGAAAAGAATGGCGTTTGTTGAGTTGACGCATGAAGGGTGTTGTTATATGCGAACTCGGTTAGCGATAGATATGCGGCCCAATCATCTTATTGATAGTTGATGGTGCAAGGTAAATATTGCTCTAAAACTTGATTCACCCGTTCTGTTTGGCCGTCCGTTTGAGGATGAAATGCCGAAGAAAGCTTGATATCCACCTTCAATATCTCAAAAAGAGATTTCCAAAACTTTGACACAAACTGGGTTCCTCGATCCGATACGATATCATCTGGAAGACCATGATATCGATACACATTATCAAGAAAGAGTCTTGCTGTGTCTTCGCTTGACGATGTCTTCTTGCAAGGGACAAAATGCGCCATCTTTGTAAGCCGGTCTACGACAACAAAAATGCTGTTAAATGAATTCGATGGTAGTAGATCCGTAATAAAGTCCATGGAAACCGAAGACCATGGTCGGCGCGGAATAGGCAATGGCTGTAGAAGTCCATAAGGTCGATGTCAAGGGTTTTTGGATCTTGAACAAATGTCACAAGATTCAACAAAATCTTTCACATCCTTCCACATTTGAAGCCACCAGAAATCGTGGGAAATAAGTTCCAAGGTCTTATTGAATCCAAAATGTCCCGCAGCTGGAAAGTCATGACGAGATTGAAGAACTCGAAGTCGTGCTGGCCCTTTTGGGATATACAACCGCTCTTTGAAATATACTAGATCTCCTTCCATCTTGAATTTATCATCACTAGCATGTTGCTTGATATCAAGGGCTAGAGAATCTTCAATGGTTGCGGCCCGTACCTGGTCGAGGAAGTCAGCATCAATTGGTACAATAGCTGCGTCGAGCCGAAATTTCTCTGGCTTCAACAATGTCGTGCACTGTTGATCAAATGCTGCATCTCCAGCCTTTGACGCGAGATATGATCTCCTTGATAATGCATTGGACAACCCTTGTTGCTTCCCAGGCCGATAAGTAATAACAAAGTCGAACCTGGATAGCGACATACTCCACCGAGCTTGACGTCGATTCAAAATCCGAGCCGACATAAAATACTCCAAATTCTTGTGATCCGTATATACGGTCACTGGATGTGCAGTTCCTTTGAGAAAGTGGCGCCACTCTTGGAAAGAATCTACTATAGCAAGGAGTTTCTTATCGTGGATCTCATAATTGATCTCAGCAGCAGAGAATTTTCGAGAATAGAACGCAACTGGATGGAGCTTCTCATCTACGCCCATCTGTGAAAGTAAAGCTCCCAAATCAAAATCCGAAGCATCTGTCTCCAAATAAAAGGCCTTTGTAAAGTCCGGATGTACTAAGATTGGAGCTGTAATAAATACCATCTTCAAATCTTGAAATGCTTTTTCTGCGATAGGTCCCCATTCGAGCTTGTTCTTGCACGTTAACCGAGTGAGGGGGGCAGCAACTTGAGAATAATTCTTCATGAAGATCCGATAGTAGTTAGCAAATTCAAGAAAACATTGTACGTCCCTAACTGTCTTCGGAACTTCCCAAGATATGATTGCTTCCACCTTCTTTGGATCCACCTTCAAGCCTTCCGTAGTCGCAATGAATCCCAAAAACTCCATCTCAGTTTGGTGAAATAAGCACTTCTCCAATTTGACATAGAGTCCTCGCTCCCGTAGTTTTTTGAGTACCAAATGAGCGTGCTTCTTATGTTCTTCCTCGTTCTTAGAAAATATCAAAATATCATCTAGATAGATAACAACAAAATCGTCTAGATGCTCTCGAAAGATGTCATTCATCATGTGTTGAAAGACCGCTGGAGCATTAGTAAGACCAAATGGCATGACATTGTATTCAAAATGGCCATACCTTGTTCGGAAAGCTGTCTTCCATTCATCTCCTTTCTTGATTCGCACAAGGTTGTAAGCTCCTCTTAGGTCAATCTTTGTAAAGATCCTTGCACGCCTAAGTTGTTCTAGAAGATCGGAGATCAAAGGCAGTGGGTAGCGATTCTTTTTTGTCACCTTGTTGAGACCTCGATAGTCCACGCACATCCGTAGTGAGCCATCCTTCTTCTTCACAAATAAGATTGGTGCCCCAGTTGGCGACTTCGAATGACGAATGAAGTTCTTGGCTAGATTCTCGTCAATGTACTTCCGCAACTCAGTCAACTCCGTCTGCGACAAATTGTAGATTGGTCCAAAAGGTGGTTGTGCTCCTTCTTGCAATTCAATGGCACAGTCATAGGGTCGATGCTCTGGCAGCATATCAGCATTCTTCTTTTCAAAGACATCTTTGAATTCTTCATACTGCTTTGAAATAACCAAAGTCGGAGTTGCATCTTCTCGAGTCGGAGTTGCGAAGATGATAAGAGGTGTATTTTGCTTGGCTTCCTTCATGAAAGCCCTTGCACCTATAAACAAGGATTTGTTTCTAGACATTTTCTTGGCAGATTCCACCTTCAAGGAGTTTGTTGGAAATGTCACTTTCCGCAACTTCCAATCTATCAATGGATTATATCTATCAAGCCAAGATAGTCCCAAAATGATAGGACATGAAGGGGTCTTGATAACATTAAACACAATATTGCTCTCATGGTTTTCAAGACGTACCTTCAATGGTTTAGTTTCATGGATAACATTGCCCGAAGACAATGGTCGTCCGTCTATGACTTCTACATGGACAGGCTTAAGTTTCTTTACAAGAGAAATATTGTGAAGCTTGGCAAACTCTTCATCTATAAAGCAAGCGAATGCACCCGAGTCTAATAAAGCATTGACTTGTAGTTCTTGAATACCCAGATATAAAGGTACCATAAAACAATCTGAAGGTTGAGCTGAGAGAAAGGGACCTTGATTAATTTTGGATGTTGAGATGTCCAGCCGCACAGTCCCTATTGTGGCTGGGCGTCCTTGTTTTCCTGCATGCTTGTACTCCTGAGTCTTGTTGTTTGAGGCTTCTGTTTCTTCCGACAATCTATAGCTTTATTGCCCGCTTCTCCACAATATAAACACAAGTTTTGTTCAAACCGTCGCTTCTTTTCCTCAGCTGTGAGGGGTTTGAAACGTACCGCATCAATTTGCATGGGTTCAGGATCTGTGGAGTGATTCTCTGGACCTTTTGAAAATGTAGCAAATGCTCCATCATTTCTCCAGCCTGATCGTCTTTCTTGTCGTAATTCAAAGAGGTGGTTGTCACAAATAATTGCCTGAGATATAAGTTCTTCTAAAATATCCGCCTTAAGCATGGTGATCAATAAGTTCTTGACATCATCTCTCAGTCCATATCGAAATCATGTCATGAACGCCTTATCATTTCAATCAAGATCACATGTAACCTGTTGAAATTTTGCAGCATAGATTGCAGCAGAACGTGATCCTTGTCGCAGATTTTGTATCTTTCTTTCAGCCACTCTTTCTCGATCGCTATCTCCAAACGCAACAGTAAGTCTCTCTATGAAAGCCTCTAGGTCGTACAATATTGGAGAATCCTTCTCCAATAGTGGAGCAAGCCAAGACCGAGCATTTCCTGATAGAAGAGTACCTATGAAAGCAACCTGGGCAAATCCATTCGGATAACGAGAAGGATATAGGCGTAGGTAAAGCCGTACTTGTTGCACAAAACCTCGGAAGTTGGCTCTTGTTCCGTCAAACTTGTCTGGCATACTCGCTTTTGGTTCTTTCGTACTAATCCTTGAAGTATCTATAGGGGTCGTATGTGACACATGTCTTGCTTCTCTCAGTCGAATAATCTCTTGTTGTAGGCTATGAATTTTGCGTCTAGCTTCTTCGGTCACTAGATCAATTTGAGGTTCTTTACTTAGATTGCGAAGAAATACAATCTCCTTTCGTACACTATTCATAAGAACTTGAAGATCTGCAAGAGTTACCACTCTATTGTGTACTTGTGGAGATGCACTGTCTATGACTTGGTCTACTTCCATATTTAGAGAATAGATGGATTAAAATTTTGAGAGAAGAAGGAATTGCTAAGTCTCTTGGAGAAAATTGTAGCACTACCTGTCACTAAAACCTACTCGGAGAAAAGAGAAAAAAAAAACACTAAACGATTTCAGTTTTAGAGGAGGGTAATCCGCAACCTCTAAAAATGCCTCAATGCTTTCGAGAAGAGGGGTAATCCGCACTCTATCAAGAAGGCAAAGCTCTGAAATCGATGTTAACAATCTTTTCTACTAGCTATGCTAAACAAAAAGAAGGAATTAATATCAGTCCAAGAGAGGATAATCCACAACCCTTAGAATGCTCAAGTATCTCCAAGGAAAGGGGTAGTCCACTCTCTGCCTCAAAGAACTAAGCTCTGATATTGTGATTGAGAAAATATCAGTTTAGAGGAAGGTAATCCGCAACCTCTAAAGCGCTAGAATACCTTCAAGAAGAGGGGTAATCCGCTCTCAAACAAGAAGGATTCAGCTCTGATATTAAGATAAAGGTAGTCTCGACAAACTGTCATGGACCAAAAATATAAACAAGAAATTTAAAGAAAAAGTTCAAGAAGAAATGACAAGAACTAGATTATCAGATGAGTACAAGAGCAACACCAAGAGAATTGAGCTAGAGCTTCAAGAGATGCGTTGTTGAGACTGAAGAACTCTTCAGCCTCGACTCCTATATATACTACTGGCCTATGGTTCTAAGGAAGCGCATCAAGAAGCTTCCCAAGAACTATGAAGCTTCTCGAGGAACTACCCAAGAGCTAGGAAGCTTCTTAAATAACTTCCTAGAATCTACTAGAATATTCTAAGAATCTTCTAGAGCCTTCTAAGAGAATCTTTAGAGAATCTTCAAAGAATATTTAAGAAATCTTTGAAGAATATTCTAAAAGAATATTCAAAGAATCTTCTAGAAGTTTCTAGAGACTTCTTTCTAGAAGGTTCTAGAAACTTGTCTCTAGAAAGGTCTAAGGACTATGTCCCTAACAATACTTCTCTCTGAACATATTGAGAAGAATGGAGCAATTATAGCATTTGGTACCACCTACTCATCAACATTATACCAAGCTTTTCTAAAATAAAAACAATCAATCTACATAAATTTGGCCTTTAAAAAGATAACAACATCTAAACAAACAAGAGATTATTAAGCTTTGAGGAAGGCTAAATATAATATGACCTAATACTAAGCAAGGAGAAAAATTAATGGATGTTGATACAATTGATTATTCAATTGCAGCTGCAAATTTTTCCTAATATAGATCAAGAAATACAAATTGGCAAGTAGATAGCTCTCTTTGCAAATGAAGACTTGTAGTTATCTATGATTGTGTGGCAATCCATGCCAACCTACTAAATAGACATGGGATCCACCAAACTTAAGGTCCTTACATAAGTTCAGATTTACAAAGTATTCGACATGATAAATAACTTAATCACTGCCACACCAAACTGGAAGCAAGTTTAGAACATGGAAGATGGGAAAGGAGATCTTAAAGAAATATATGCAATTAGGTCCATCAAAAAGATTTATGTCATAATAGTGAGTAGAGAATACAAAAAAACTGATATTCACCTATACTTCATCACTTTCGGAAGTACATATCGGCTTCAAAAGCCTAAATGTAGAGAATCTCCATCCTCCAAATACTCACCTCAAGAAGAAAACAACCTACACAGTTAAGAAGATTGATGAATGCCACATGAAAAAGGGTAGACTCTTGAGGTGACAAGGTAAGAAACCTCAAGGCAATAAGGCATGACCTTATCCAAAATTAGAGATTGACAATTCTTTTGTCTTAGAAGTATGACATCTTTTTGTATCAAATACTAAGACAATTCAGAAAAATATGACGGATATGGTTACTACTTCAAGATATCATCATATATATAATCTAGATCAAGTAAAATAATGTTGCTTTTAATGAGGTGCATCAGCAAGAAGAACAACTGTACCACAAAAATTTGGCTATAATTCACCAAATATGGTAGAAATGTGTGGTATTAAATACAATTAGAGATGAAATGATGACCAATGTAAGTTGCTATGTACTCTCAACAATTTTGCCATCAGTGGTGTAAGGACCAAATATTAGCGACATAGTAGCAAAACAAATGAAAGTGGAAGCTAAATTGGCCTACTAGAAATTTTGTGGATAATATCTAGTATGTAATCCTATCCTTGACTGGACCTGGTTGGAGTCATGTACACTAACTTCTTCTAATAGAAATAAAAATTATATTTGTATCAAAAAAAAAAAAAAAAAAAAAAAAAAAACTCACTACTCACAACCTCAATTCACTGCTCATGAACTAGCCATACACTCTCTACTTGGGCGTCACTTATTCTCATATTTTTCATTTTTTACAATTATTTGAATTAACATGTGATTAGTAAATATTTTGCTTATTCCACAAGATATTGTTTCCAAAAAAAATAGATGAGGTTTTTTTGTTTTTTGTTTGTTTTGTTTTGTTTCTTTTCTTTTCTTTTCTTTTCTTTTTTGATTCAACATTTCATTGATTTGTTTCTAATTTTCATTTACAGCCTTGTATTGTCTAGTGCTTGTGATAATGATGGTGTATATGGTTTTTGTTATCCTGATGTGTGCAACAGTCTATTGATTGCACACATATATGAAATTATAGAAAATGCATAATTTAATCATTGATGTAATCTATCTTATTCATATTTTTTGACATTTAATTTTTTGTATGCAAATAAATAAATAAAAATACTTTAAAATCATGACAATTAATAATGGTTTTTCATTAATTTTTTAGTTTAATACGTTTAAAAAAATGTATTTATATGTATTTTGTTCATATATAAATATATTATTTGTAGTTTGGTTTACTTCACATTATAAAGAGTCAGACAAACCAAACAGATGTATGATAGCTTTGAAATCAATTGCTAACATTCGAATTTTGTGTATGTAGGTATATAAGAGAGGTTTTTAGGACATTCAATTAATAATGAACTATACATTATCATAATAATATTGGTTTTTGTTGATATTTTAATTTTTTGAATTAACCTGATTTCATTTTGCGTTCCAGAGCAGCAGGATTTGTGAGAACTGAAGCAATTTGTGTATGTTGATATTTTGATATGTACATGTACTATATCAGTTATTATAATAAATTGATGGGTTTAGATTTATAGCCAGAAAAAATTAATTAAACAATAAATTGTACCGTAAAGCATGCAACATCTTGTCAAGCTGGAGTCTGAAACTTGATTAGGCATCCGCAACAATTGATCTTCAAATACCATAACATATTGAAAAGTTTTAAAATGCATGTGTGTATTAAGAATTGTCAATTCACAAAAAATATTAAAATGCATGTTTTTGGTATTTCCGGAAAACAATAAAGAACACCTGCGGAAAAATTCTCTAGTCTGTCAAGTTTATTTATTTATTTATTTTTATTGCCATTTGATAGATTAAAATTTACATGGTGGGGATGCAAGTGTGGTGGTGATAATGCTCTGACATGGATAATAGAACACAAGCACTGAAAATGAGGGGAAGAGATTCCGAACACGCTCTCCATTTCTCATTGCAAAGCTGCTTTTGGCCTCTCCCATTGTGAACATCCGTGGCCACGTAGGCATTAGATTGCCCAGACCGCCGGACCCAGGTTAAGCCCTGACCACATCTGTCAAGCTTACCTCCATCCATCCACGGCACTGAACGGACGGATGATTCGAAAGACGAATGAAATATGTAATAAATGGATGAATGTAGTCGAGGAGTCCTTGGGGAGGAGGGAGAGGAGGGTGGTGGAGAGACTTAGGGCGAGGCATCCGTGGGCAGGTCTTTTGCATGACTCGAAGCTGAAGGCATCTTCAGGCTCTACCAGGCCCTGCAAGTCTCGAGGAATCTCTCGCACGGATTCTTGTTTTGTCCGGGAGATCAGTGCTCTGCGATGCCATGCGGTGGTAGTGTTAATGCTGCGGGGGTTGGCGGTTTTCCCAACGTCCACACCCGCGACGACTTCCACCACACCTGGCGAAGCCATCCCACTCCAGGCCAGGCCTTTTCATTCCTTCTTCTCGGAACACGCTCCGGACCTGTTGCGCGGCGCGTATTCCCATGCGAGTCGGTCGATATTTGCAGGTAGCGATGTCACATCTATTTCGTGGAAAGACTGGGGTGGGCGTTACCTTTTTTTCCTGCGGTTTTCTCCTTGTGTTCGTTTTTTCTTGTTTGTTTTTCCACACGTTATTAGTGCTGTGTTGTGAGGAGAGGCAGGCAATGGGATGGCTGGACGAGCAGAGGTGGTCATTGCTTTATTTTTATTCTTCTCCATCGTCGGGCTTCTGTTCCTGTTGTTTTCGGTTGTCGCAGCGTGTGAAAGGTCGCCGCTCGGAATGAAGCGAAATGAATGAGTTCAACTTGTCTTTGCAGCAAAGCTATGTCGGTACTGGCTCTTTGTGCAGGAATACAATTTGTAGGGATCTGATCAATCTTTGCTTTATTTTATTCTAATTTTCAAGTGTAATTTGATGCAATTGGATTTTTATATTTCTTAAAAACTTTTCTCGTAATTTCAGTGACACCTAAAATAATAACTTTACGTACATATATAATTAATTAATTAATGAAAAGGTGGTTTGTTGAGGTGTTCGATTGCGTCTCTCACATATTAATTATTTTTTTAATATTTTCCAGTATAACTACTGTTGATTCTGAACTTCAAGTTAAACAAATGAACGTTAATGAACTGATAGAATCCAAAAAGCATTACTTTTACTCACATCTTTTGATAGATTCTATGCTGTCCAGCCAATATATAAAAATTTTAAATATTTTTCTGTTTTATTTTTTGCACTTTTCAATGCAGAAATGTTCCAAAAGAAGAATTCCAGATTTTAATACTTGTACTTAAGACTGGGCACATACAATTAGTGTATTTATACTTTCTAAATTTAATCTCCCATATCTTATTCAATCTAATTTTTTTATATGGTTGTAATATGTTATTCATGTTTAGCTTATATTTTTATATCACTTGCAAAGCAACACAAGCACTTTCAATTCTCATTAACATGAACAAATAAGAATGATTAAAAAAAATTAAGTTTTGCAATATTTGAATACATACAAGTTGTTATTAGAGCAAAAATGTTTAGGATTTGGGATTAGAGTTCTTGAATAAAACAAAACAAAGATTGATACGATTCTCACAAGTTGTGCTCCTGCACAAAGTGTCAATATCCACAGTAATTGTGTAAAAGTGTTCATAAGCATCATAATAATAGTAAGATTTTATATACGAATTCATGATCATTTACAGCTTGTTATGTTAATATATTAAGAATTTCCACTTTTTCTTTGCAAACTGATATTGTAAGGAATTAAATAACAAGTTCAATGATAATATTGTAGGGAAATTGTTAGCTAGACACACACCCCCCCCCCTCCTTACTGCATGGACACCTTCTTTTTACTATGTGGATACCAGACCATACAAATCCTGCAAAAAATAAATTAAGTTTGGCGTAAAATCATGATTCTTGTAATATCTGTTACTTCAATCCTAAATTTGATATGTTAGTATCAATTTATATTCTATGGTTCCATATTATCTCAACCTATAGTTTTTTTGACCTTGGAAACCTTTACCAAACTATTTTTTGAATAACAAAAACATAAAATTTGTAATTTATAATTGTTATCATTTATTAATTTCATTTTTTTAATCAGTTATACTAGAAAAAATATTTTTTTAGAAATTTATATGCGAAAAAAATTCTATGTAATAATAAAAGGAAGGTGTCTACCTAACAATTTCTTATGATAATTATACCTTAAACAACTAAGTGTTTAAATTCATTTGGCCCCCTCACGCTCCTTCCTGAAAGGGATCGACGCCATGACGCATTCTCATAACTAGAGAACAGAATCTCACATAGGGATCGTGAGAGTTCAAATCAAATTTTCCCGGGCAATTCAAACGCGAGGTGGCGGGAGCGGGAAAGCGAGCGAAGACTCGCTCCAAACATGAGCGACCTCTCCACTCAGCCCCACATTTCTGCTTCCTCTTCGCACTTCCTTCGCCATTCTCACTCTCGCATCGTCGATTTTCACCGTGCTCGCTCTGCTCTCATCCCGCCCGCGCTTTAGCGTTCCTGTGTTCCTAGACTCAATTACTGTGTGTGTATTGTGGTAGCACCCGTGACTGTGGGAACGTGAGCTGGATTTGGTGGTTTACGTAATTTCAGGTTGATATTGGAGTTCTAGGGGCTTTCTTCTTAGAGTTGTGTCTGGGAGGCGTGATTGGAAGGGGTTTTAATGGCTGCCGTTGAGCCCACCCCTGTGGTTGATCCTGCCTCTGATTTAGCGGTGGTAGAAAAGCTCCCCGTGGAGGAGGTGGAGCCTCGACAGGCGTCTAAAGGGAAGAAGGTCAAGATGGAGAAGGAGAAAAAAGTGAAAGAAGCTAAGGTCAAAGAGCCCAAGGCTACCTCAGAGAAGGTTCCGAAGTTGGCTGCGTCTCACCCTACGTACATGATGGTGAGTTTGATCCGTCCGCATTAGTATATGAACAACGTATTCTATAAGGTATGATGTGGGTCACTCGGGACACATGATGGTTGTAAGTAGGGTGTTCGCGATGTTTAGTGCCGCTGGAAACTTGTTTCGGGATCGATGTGGTCTCAATAATGGAGGCGGTGAATTGGTTTCATTTATTATGTTGGTTGTTCATACCCTGTTCTCGGAAATACGTTGGTTAGCCGCGTGGCTAAGGGAGCTGCAGTTCGAGCAGGGTTTCGGATCTAACGAGTGATGCGGTGAGGATGATTTCAGATGGTTGTGGAAGCCATTGGCGCTTTGAAGGAGAGGACTGGGTCTAGCCAATATGCCATTGCGAAGTACTTGGAAGACAAGTATAATACAGGGCTGCCCCCCAACTTCGAGAAGACTCTGAGTACTCAGTTGCGTAATTTGAGTAAGGCCGAGAAACTGGTTAAGGTGAAGAACTCATTCAAACTGTCGAACGAGTTGAAGAAGCCTTCGAAACCGGTAAAAGCTCCGAGCGCTCCACAGGCAGTGGTGAAGGTTGCGCCGAAAGCCAAGGCCATCAAGAAGCTTGTGGCTCGTCGCGTGAAGACGAAGAGCGCCGGAGAGGGTGCTGCCAAGTCCAAGGCACCAAGTGCCAAGGTGATCAAAGGCGCTGAACCACAGGCCAAGGCGACGAAAACTGGAAAGATGAAGTCTGGCAGCAAGGCAGCTGCAGCAGCACCGAAAAAAGCCGTGGCCAAGACATCCGTATCTGCTAAGAAGAGTACGGCGACTGCGAAGAAAATGATCCCATCAGCGGTTGCGAAGAAGCCTGTGACGGTGAGGAAACCACCGACAGTACGCAAGATGACCACGCCGAAAAAGGTCCCGAAGTCGGTGAAGGGTGCGAACGCAGGTGTGAAGGCGAAGGCAGTGAAAGCGGTGGGCACTCCAGCAAAGAAGGCCAGGAAATGAGAAGGGTGACTCGTGATGATGACCGAACTGGTGTTCATGAACACCACCATGTGGAAGGAATGGTCGACCCCGTGCATAATAGCTTACTGGATTGTGAACGCGAACTGCTGGTGTTTTTTTAGGTGCAGTTACGACTTTTAAATCAGGTATATCAGGTTGGCGGGGAGCGAAGATGATGCAGGGTTTGTTGGGGTGCCTCGAAAGCTCTTTCGAATGTCATGCAGGGATGAATGGGGGTTTAATGTGCTGTGATTGCCTGATGCCGAAGTTAGTCGTAGTGTTTGGTTGTTTCTGTTTGATGGCAATGCATGTGGTTCGAATTGAGCTAGTTTGGAGTCGATGTGTCTCAGAACTGATGCTTTTGTTCTAAAGTGGATCTGCAGATAGCTGAGAGTTTGGGTTCAGGTTCGAACTCTTCGTGGCGCTTGAAGCTCAACCTTGCCACATTATTGTGCCTTGAAAAGTAATTTTGGCAGCATCAAGGGAACGAGTTGTGATGCCAAGATATTTAAATGATCGTCACAAATATTACATGAAATTGTTGAGGAGGTTGATGAATGTAGAAGTTAGTGTGATTCACACAATTTTTTTAAAAGAGTTCTAGAGATTAAGAGCTTTTTAACGTCTACAATATTTATTATACTAATCAGCAGTAGTGAAAGTAGTTGCAACCTAGTTTTTACAATTTCGGATTCTTTTAGAGAATTTGAATATTGCATTTTGAGTTTTTTAGGCTTGTTGTTTTGCATGTGATAAATATCAAAATCACACATTTTTAAACAAAAGAGACGTGCAATTTTGTTATCTGAAAGGTGTTTTATGTAATTTATATTATATGTAACAGTACTATTCTAAAACAAAACAGTTTTATTGCATGTAATAATATTTTTTTATCATGATTGCGCAGTACACCCAAAATTGTAATTACTACTTTGGTTTTTTTGTTTATTGATAGAAAATTTGGTTGATCTTTCATGAGATAAGTTACCTATGCGTAAATGTAAAAAAATATAAAGGTTGTAGATCATTACTGTTATATATAATGATCTACAACCTTTATACACTAAATAACACTAAATAACTCCATATACTGGTTGTACACTATGACGGCAAACAACTTCTATATTGCATTAATTTTTCACGACTATTTTAATAGTCATCTACTTTAAATACAGAATTAAACTTTAAATATTTATTTTGTTGCTCTATTTTCAAACACATTTTTTTTGGTAAGTTTTAGGTTAATAGGAATATATTTTAAAGCATGCTTAAACTGTGATGGGAGTCTTCACAAAATCTTTTATCATGTTAAAAGCATCTCAGTAATTTGTATGATGTAAAACTTTATTTTCAGTATAAGTGACAAACAAAGTTTTCTTAATATGAACTACAAATAAAGATGCATAATCCTAAGTAAAATCTATTTTGAATAAATTTATTTTATAACATTAATATAGTGCTTAAAATATTCATAGTAATATTCTAAATAACTCCATTAATAAAAATACTTACTAGGGCTTGCAAATATTTAAATGTCTTCAAACTAAAGATTGCATTTCTTAAAAATTATGTACTTAACATACTTTGAGTCATTTAGATTGTCAATGTTCATATTATTATATATTTTGACCAAATTTAATTTAAATTTAGAATATATATAATATTTCAATACATATGGATATATATATATATATATATATATATATATTTTTAATTTCTGGATTCCATATTTATCATGAAGTATGCATTAAATCCCAAGGTTCATTTAAATTAATCTTTATATTTTATCGCTAAATTATTGAATTTTAAAGCCATATATTTATGTGTTCCCCCGAGAAAAATGTTTTTTAGAAGAATAAAAACAAACTTCAATTGATCATATTCGGTGGTTAATGTAAAATTTAATTTGATATAGTTTTTCATAAATACTATATTGCAGAGTCATTTTACAAAATTTGTGATGAGTTGTATTTTTTACTTTTCTAAACAAGGTATAAGTAAATAATTAAAAAAATCTCAAAAAAGATAAATCTTCTGATGTCATATTCTATTTAGATGTTATAATTCTTTATTAAACTTGTCTGACAATTCTAATACCAAATAGAAAATTTAAGGTTTCAAAATATGTTCACAAGTTTTGAAGAAAAATTCTTTTAATAGATCGATGTGGACGCTAGATAATTCCCTTAGTTTTTATGGCTATCTTAATGATAGCCAACCAATTGTTAAATGCCTTCAAAATATTAGCAATAGGGTTTAATATATATACATATTGAGCAACTTAGCAGCAATTTTTTATTTACACAAAGAAATGAGATGATTCATCCAGAAAATATCCATCCACGGATGAAGACGAGTCGCTGCAGCCGCGCTGACGTGCGCGCAGGGTTGCCACGATGGCGCATGTGCGGGCCACGTCAGCAGAACCAGACAGCGTGGACAGACACGCCGAACTCGTCCTCGTCGTGTAGACGTCTCCTCCGTCCGTCGTTGTCCGAAGCATGATGTCGGAGCCCATATCATTGCATCACCATCTCTCCCCCCCTCCCCACGCTCACCAGCGAGCCCAAACCCAAGCCCAATCCCAGCCATAGCTAAGCTAAAGCTGTTTCAGCTGCTGCTGCTGTTGTTGCTGCGGCACCAATTTTTCTGGGTCAACTGTTATTTCCTTTATTTTCTGTTAGAAAGCGTCATTTTGGATTATTTTTGAAGGTTTTCGTTTGAAGAGCTGATTGGTGGGGGGGGGGGGGTGCTGATGGAGGGGAGTGGGAAGGGATTTGAGGAGGGTCCAGGAGGCTGAGAAGGGAGGAAGGGGGAGGGGGGACGAAGGGATAGGGAGTTGGTGCCATGAGCATTGGGTGAGGCATGTCTGAGTCGCAGTGATCAGTTGAGACGGAGAGATAGTTGGGTTGGGTTGGGTTGTGGGTTCTGGGGAATAGCCCTGGATGATTTATTGTCGAGGAATCTTCGCCCTGGGGGTTGTTTGTTTGTTTGTCTGTGTGGGTTGCGTCGAGGAATGGTGTTGAAAGGGGTGGTGTGATAAGAGTGTTTTTTTTTTTTTTTTTTTTTTTTTTTTTTTTCTCGTGGCTTTTGTGGGGAGGATGATGGTGAATGAGGTTTAGGGGACTTGAGAGCTCGGGGAGTAAGCTAATTTTTTGAGGTTTGGTCGTTTGAAGTTGGCTCGAAGTTGTTTAGTGCTTTGAGCTTGTTTCTACATTTATTGGGTAGTATAGTTTTAATTTTATTTTTTTTGTTTATTTATTTTTGTTTTGTTTCGTTTTGCTTTTTTGGGTTTCGCTTTGATTTATTCTTTGGTCATCTACGTGATTTGGTGTTAATAGTAATTTTTTTAGGATTTTGAGATTCTCTGTGTTTGGATGTGTTCAGCTCTTTTGGAGCCAGATTACGAGGCTGAAGAAGGGTGTCAGTGAGTGTTGGAAGGGTTGATTTTGTTTTCATCATTTTCAACCATTGTTATTGTTGTGGAAGTGAGGATTGGAAACAGTGAGGTTAAACATCATGGAGGGTTTAGGGGGAGGATACGAGGCGTTTGTGGAGCGGATTCAGTCAGCAGCTGACACTGCTGCTAAGAGCTCTGGGAATGCATCTACTAGCAATAATACGTTACATCCTCCACAATCTCAGCTACATCAGTTGCGTTTTGTTGGTTATCCCTCCACTTCTCACCCGTTTACTGTAAAGAGGGATGCATCTCCTGGTCATTCGGATGGTTCAATGAGGATGAAAGAGTCGGTAGAGGTGTCTATGCAAGATGCAGTGAACTCTTCAGCCCCGCCCAGTTTCACTGGTTTAGGACAACCCCCTCGGATGTCCAGTCCAGCTCACAATTACAGCACTGACGTGAATCAAATGCCAGATTCTCCTCCACGGCGGAGAGGCCATCGCCGTGTACAGTCTGAGATTGCTCTTCGCCTACCAGATGAGGCGTCCTTTGAACGCGAATTGCATGGCTCAGAAATGCCAGCACTGACTGACGACGGAAACGAGGATCTTTTCTCTATGTACATTGACATGGAGCAGATCAACAACTATAGTGCTACTTCTGGGCAGGCCGGTGCGAAATCGACTGCAGGGGCAAGCAGTGTGCTTCCTCCAACGTCACATCACTCTAGGAGTCCGTCATTGGATACTCTTGCAGGTTTGAATAGTGACAGACCTGGATTGGGAGGGAGCTATTCTACGTCTTCTGAAGTCCGACGACTCCGACATCAGCACAGTAGCTCAATGGACGGCTCCACATCTTTCAACATGTCAGATTATGAGGGCTCTGATAGGAAGGCTATGGCTTCAGCGAAGTTGTCAGAAATTGCCCTAATTGATCCCAAGCGCGCGAAAAGGTAATCATATTTCTCCTTTTCATTTTGTCACTTCTTAACTGGCATGGTTGTCTCGCTTGTTTCAATTTGGTACTTGTGCATATATAACCATTTTTCCAACCTACTCTTTCTCCTCTTTAGTTTGTTTGTAGTTGATTTTTTAAATTTTGTTCTTTGTTGGTTTTGTTTTTTTGCGTTGGTTAGTTAGTAACTGAATGTGATTGTAACTCTAATCTCATCCATCTTGCTGCTTACGGAAGCTAGTTTTCTCCCATTTGTCACTCAGAATTTTAGCCAATCGGCAATCAGCGGCTCGCTCCAAGGAGCGGAAGTTGCGTTACATCTCAGAACTGGAACGCAAGGTGCAGTCATTACAGACTGAAGCCACGACTCTCTCTGCTCAGCTTACACTATTGCAGGTTTGCATATACTACCTTGACTTTTTTTAGTTGTTTACCATGCCTTGTGATAAAATTCATGACAAAACTATTTTTATGTCCATCTATGAGAACTCGGTTCTACATACTAGCACTATACAGTTCGAAGCTAAAGGAAGACGGAGATAAACACAGGATATTGGGGCGAGCAAAGTGGGTGCTGAAGTTGAAGTCATTTACTCAGTTCAGTTATTTGTGAAGGTTATGAATACTTTTTTTTCGTAATCAGATGACTGCCTAGTAGCCCAAGTTATTGATTTGACATCTACACATATTTTGACCCTCTTATTTTGATTGGCATGACTGATGTACAGAAAGACACAACAAGCTTGACCACAGAGAATAGCGAGCTCAAACTCCGGTTGCATTCCATGGAGCAGCAAGCTCAGCTACGGGATGGTACCTATGCACAAACTCAAATTCTACTGATTCTAATCGTTTTCCTCTCAGTTGTTAAGATTTTCTGCTGATCATAGCACAAATCTATTCCTCTTTGTTCTAACTGAAGTCTGCCATGGTGTATCAGCTCTGCATGAAGCTCTACGAGACGAAGTTCAGCGTTTGAAAGTTGCAACTGGTCAGAACTTGAATATGAGTGGGCAGCATGTGTTTCAGACGCAGAAACTTCAGCAATCAACACTTAATAATCAGCAGCAGCAAGCTTCACAGCCGCAGATGCATTCTGATTACATGCAACGGAGTGGATATGGTCTCTCAACTGGGTTTATGAAGGCTGAAGGATCAAGCATCGCAATCAATCACGGGAGCACAGCCTCTTTTGGTTGATTTGTGATTAATCCGTTGCTGAAGTAGTTCAAAATCCTAGCAAAGCACCGTAATTTCTGACCGACATCCTTGGTTCTTAGTCACGCGATGGTTTATCGTTTGGGTTCACCGAATGATTTTGACTTGAGTAGGACCTTGACATAATGCCCTAGCTTACCACATTCAGTATTGTAGAGGACAACGGCTTCTACTTGGCACAACCAGCATGTCCAAGTTTTTGGATCTGTGGCTTCTTGATGTTTTCATGATTTGAATCTGGACCTAGATCAATTATTCTTTGCTGGCTGTCACAGCCTTCCATCGTCGGAGATGAAGATTAGCTGAGAGTACAGAAGACAAGATTCTCTTGAGAAACTTCATCTGCGAGGGACCGATTAATGCAGCCATGGATTTTTTGGGGCGCCGGTGGCTGCTTTTCTCAGATACCAAGATGGTGTGCTGTGGCTGGATTATTTCGTTCTGAAAAGACCGGGCTCACCCAATGAAGTCTCGACATGGAGGCTAGATCTCCACACATTTTTTTTCTTTTTCAAGCCATGTAGATTTCCTCACTCGTGAAGTCAAGCGTTCTGAACACATTAGTGAGTTCAGGCTTTCGTCTTGTGAATGAACCCTCATAGTTTATGTACACAGAATTGCAAGTGTGTCGCCCCAATATTGGATTCTATGGTAGTTATAGGAACCATACTAGTGGACATCTGTATGGCCCACTTCATTGTTTATCAGGGGCAAATTTTTCAACTAAGCTTTCCATGCAATTCATCCTGCAGGTTGTTATTGTAAGGATTTCTGCTCTTATCTGTAAACTTGCAGAAGGACAGCATACTCGTGTCCTTGCTGTTTGGAAGGTTTTACTAATCCTTGCTGTTCTCGTGGATTTTTGGATGTAAACAAGGCTCCAATATTGCTGTTTTTTGCTGTTGTTTTGAAATGCTTTAAATTCTCATGTTGTTGGGTCACAACATTTTGTTCAGATGTGAAATATAAGAGAGCCACCTTACATGTGTACATGTGCGGTTGTTGTACAGTACCTTTGGACCTGTTCGCATGTGAGGTTGATAGCCCATTTCATGACAAGCTTGGATTTAGAAAAAGGGTCAATTAACTTCAGTCTAACCTAACTTATCGTCAGATAATGATCTGGGCAAAGTTTGTGTGTAAAAGAAACTGAGCTAAGATCTGTAAATGTTGTTTCTACACTAAGGAAGAACCGTTTACATTACTCCACTCAGAGGTGATTTTTTCAGAAAAGAAGAAATATATTATAGAAGATATTACTTTAGGCAAGTTATTATTGGTCAAAGGATTGGCTCTTGATATATAAGAAGGCCAAGAGATAAAGGTAGATGAACGGACAAAGGATCCTAAGAGTATAAAAAATATGCTAAAGATATATTTTCATAATAGAAAAGATAGCTATGAATAGTCTTGGTAGAATGTTGAATGGATGTATTCATCAAAGGATGGAAGTGTTGTCTATTAGAGTAGCAGCCATTACCTATAAGTAATGGGTGTTGGAAGTAAGAGACATTGTACTCCATACTTTTTGTATGAGAAACCTTATTGATGCTATATGTTGATGACTTCAAAGTTCTTTTTCTTCAATAGGTTATAGGCCCATTGACCTTTCATAATGAATTTTGAAGTTCTTTGAAGTCTTGTTGTGAAGAATAAATCTTATGGTTGTTACTGATGTTAAGATTTGTTATCTTCTAAATTTCCTTTTGCATCTAGTTATTGATGTAGTTTTGCTCTTACTTGTTATTAAGTGCATTCATTGTCTTAGAAAGTATCAATCATTTTAGAATGATGTTATAGAATACTAGTATTGTGTTTCTTTGTTAAGTTACATCATTGATGCACTAATATTGTGCTTTTTTGTGTTGAATTTTTTAAGAGGTTTTCTTATAGTGATAAGAAGATATTTGTGAAATTAAAAGTGTTCCTATGAGAGTTGAGAGTGATTAAAAAGTAAAATCACTAGTTTACTTAAGAAAAAGGTATTTTAGGTTTTTAAAGCAGCAAAACTTTCTTGTTTATTTAGAGAGCTTTATCTTATCTTTTCTTGATTTTCTTTGATAGACCTCTTCATGAGACATGGCTTCAAATGAAGATGAAGGCTTGAGAGTAATGGAGAATTTCTACCACTGGAAGAAAAAAACAGAGCTTTTGTTGGCTTTATTAGACCTTTAAGACATTGTTGATGAAAGTGAAGAGCCTTCAAGTGACGATGCTAATGTCAAGGTGAAGAAGGAATATAAACATTGTCAAAGGAAGGCAAATCAACTAGTAGTTGTTAACAAGCCAATTAATGCTAAGGAAATTGTGTTGACATTGCTCATGAGCCTTCTTGAGTCTTACAACTATCTCATTGTGGTATTGGAATCTATCAATATGAAAGAACTTTTTATGAATTATGTCATATTCAAACTTACTCTTAAAGTGACCAAGAAGTAAAAAAAAAAGAGCTTCAAAGTGATGATTCGGTTCTATTTTCAAGACAAGGCAAAGGTAGCTATTCTCACTAATGTGATAATTCAAAAATTAATATGAAAAATTGCTATATTTATAAAAAATCAGGTCACTTTGCTAAAAATTGCTACAAAGCCAAGAAAAGAAATAGAAAAAATACAAACAATACTAGTGATAGTTTTGGTGGAGATGATTATGCTTTCATGGCAAGTAAAAGAGCTTCGATGGCTGCCATGTTTAAGTGGATTATAGATTTGGGTGTTACTAAGGACATGATATTATATAAATATTGATTTGACATTTATGAAGAAATTCAAGCAACAAATATTTGGTTGAAAGATAATGGCATAATATAAGCTATTAGAATTAGCTCTATTATGGTGGAGTTCATTGTAAAGGATCAAATGAAGAAGATCAAATTGAAGGAAGTCTTATATGTACCAAAGATAAAAAATAACATCTTTTTGCTGAGCAAACTTGTATTACATGATTGTAAAGTTTAATTTGATATAAATGGATATTTTGTGAAGACATTGGGAGCATAATATATTGCTAAAGGCTTAAAAGATGGCAACCTCTACTTCATCAATTGTAAAAAGGTGAATGGAATTGAAGTAGTAGCATTTACTCAATTTCTACAAAATTAAGACAAGTTTGGAATTTGGCATTGATAACTTAGTCATTTGAATGTCAAAAGCATGAAAAAACTCTAATCCATAGTAAGTAGCTTGGATCTTCATCAATTCAACCATAATGCCATAATACTTGCTTGTGAAGGTTGTATTCAAGGCAAACAACAAAAAGCTTCATTTTCAAGAAGAATTGCAACATATATTAGTAAATTGTTGGAGATTGTGCATTTTGATGTTTGTGGACCAATGAAGATGCCATCAATTGGAGAAAAAAAGTAATTTTTCATATTTATTGATGATTTTTCAAAGAAGGTGTGTATTTACATCCTTAAAGCAAAGAATGAGTATTTTTCAAGATTTAAAGAATTTAATGTACTTATAAAAAAATAATGTGAGTGCAAGATCAAAGTGTTGGGCACAAATAATGTAAGTGAATATATTTCAAAGTATTTTGATGATGTATTAAAGATTCAAGGCATTGCAAGTTAAACCTCTACTTCTTATATTCCACAACAAAATGGAGTTGTTGAAAGAAAAAATCACACCATTATGGAGATGACAAGGAGTATGCTTCAAGCACAAAACTTTAGGCATGAATATTAAGTGGAAGCCATGGTTACATAAGTATATACAAGAAATAGGTTCCTTACAAGTGCACTCACATCAATAACTCCATAAGAAGCTTAGAGTGATAAAAAACCTTGTATTTCATACATGAAGATTTTTGGATGCATTGCTTCTGGAAAAGTATTAAATTATATGAAGTCCAAATTTGATGCAAAAGAAACAAAATATGCATTTGTTGGATATTGTGAAGGTACCAAGGCATATAGGCTTATATATTTAGAAATCAAGAAGATCATTCAGAGTCATGATGTAGAGTTTTTGGAATATAAAAATTCTTATAACTACTTGAAAATATGTCTAAGTATAAGTAATAGTAAGTTTTTAGACACGTTTCTAATTTTAACAAAAAAAAAGAAAAGATGATGACAATAAAGATGGTAAAGATGTGAATGAAGATGACAAAAAAAAAAAAAAAAAAAATCAAAATATGTCTAAAATTACTAAAACCAACAATGAAGACAATCAAGGTGTTGAAGATGATTATAAAGAATATCAACTATTAACTGTGAAGAGACAAGCTTTAACAAAGAAGAACGTTGTAAAAGACATTGGAGTGTAAGAAGATGAATTTTCATCAATTGAAAGGAGATATCTTTTGAGAGATAGAAAATAACTTGATTATTCATGGATGAATCCCATCTTTCTTCAAGTAAGTGAAGAATAGGCCAATGTTGAACTCTTTGCAAATCTATTGAATTTGAGGGATGCAATAAAGTCCACAGATGTTATGAAGTGGAAGAATGTGATGGAAGAAGAGTACAAATCATTTATAGATAATAGAATATGAAAAATGACTTAAATTCCATTAAATCAATTTTTAATTAGTTATAAACTAATTTTTAAAATCAAAAAGGATATAATAGATAATATTATGAGATACAAGGCTAGATTGATTATTAAAGACTATTCACAAGTTGTTGGTATTGATTTCAGTGAGACATTTGCTCTTGTGGCCAAATTCAACACTTTTAAAACTATTGTGATAATTGAAGTAGCAATGGATTTAGAGATGCATGAAATAGATGTGATGACAACTTTTTTAAATGGAAAATTAGAAGAAAAAATCTATATGGAACAACCTCAAGGATTTATTGAAGAAAACAAATGACACCTTATTTGTAAGTTGAAGAAATCTTTGTATGGACTCAAGCAATCACCAAGGGCATAGTATCAACATATTAACATATTTTCCTTGAATGAAGGATTTAAAAGAAGTAAGGTTGATCATTTTTTATATGTGATGTAAAAGTGAATTTATATTAATTGTTATCTTCTATATTGATGCTTTGATCATCTTAATCAACACATCAAAGATAATGGATTGGTTGAAAGTAAAGTTGGAAAAAGAATATGAGATGAGTAATTTGGAAGAACTTTACTATTATTTAGGAGTCGAATTTGTGAAAAATTGTGCTAAGAAGACCATTATAATGAGCCAAAAGAAGTGTATTGAAGAGGTGTTGAAATGATTCAACATAAAAGAGTATAAGCCTATAGGTATACCTTTGGAGACTAGTTTGAAGTTGATTAAGCTTATGGATGAAGAGTTTGCTGAAGTTGAAGATCAAATGCAAGGTGTTCTATACAAGACATTAGTAGGGTTACTTATATATGCAATGGTTGGGACAAAAGTGGAACTTGCATATGCAATGAATCTTATGAGCCAATACATGTAAAATTCTAGACTAATCCATTGAACAACTATCAAAAAGATCATGAGGTATTTAAAAGGTACTTTGCATTTCAAATTATGCCTTGGAAGTGTTAATATTATTTTGTATGATTATTGTATTGCGGATTGGGCTAGAGATGCA
The DNA here is from genome assembly GCF_059467195.1 of Physcomitrium patens. NCBI lineage: Eukaryota > Viridiplantae > Streptophyta > Bryopsida > Funariales > Funariaceae > Physcomitrium > Physcomitrium patens. Next base: position 10,906,182 of record NC_143427.1, on the reverse strand, counting down.
AATGATAGAAGATCAACAATGGGATATGTTTTTTTTGTTGAGGTGATAGCTATTTCATGGAATTTCAAGAGACAACCAATAATTAGAAGATCAATAATAGAGACAGAATATATAGTAGTAAGCCATAGTGCAATAGAAGTAATATGGCTAAGACAACTATTGGAAGACATTGAAGTAGTACAAATGGAGGCAATCAAAGATATCTTACATTTGCAAAGAATCCAAAATATCATTCAAGGACCAAATACATTGAAATTCAACATCACTTCATAAGATAAGATTGAAATATAAGTGATTGATATAAAATATTATGTAATAAAAGATATACTTTTTGATTTGTTGACAAATGCATTAGTAAAGGATAGACATCACATGTTAAAAAAGACATTAGAATTGAAAGCCTTTGACTAATAGCAAAGTGACAGTGTTAAAGTAAGTAAATAAAAATAAAAATAAAATAAATTATATTATAGAAGATATTATTTTAAGTAAGTTGATATTGATTAAAAGATTGATTCTTGATATATAAGAAGGCCAAGAGATAAATGTAGATGAATGGACAAAGGATCCTAAGGATATAGAAAATATGCTAAAGATATATTTTTATAGTAGATAAAATAGCTATGAATAGTCTTAGTAGAATATTGGATAGATGTGTTTATCAAAGGATGGAAGTTGTCTATTGGGGCAGTAGCCATGACCTATAAGTAATGGATGTTAGAAGTAAGAGACATCTTATTCTATACACTCTTTGTGAGCAACCTTATTGATGCTATGTGTTGGTGATTTCAAAGTTCTTTTTCTTCAATAATAAAAATATCTTCTTATACTTGACTCTTTTTAATATTTATGGTAAATTTTATGTAAGATTTATTTATTTATTTATTATTTATTTTAAAATATAATTTTAAGAATTTATATTAAATTCTAATTAGAAAAAACTATATTAGTGGTTATTAGAACTAGTTAAAATTTGTGTAGATTTTACTAAACTCAAAGTTTTGACTTCTTTGTTTTCAACATTAGAATCTTTATAATCAACTTAGTTAAATTAAAATCAATAAATGGTTGAAGTAATAGCAATTAATTTTTTTAATGATGTATTATTTTGAAATTAAAAAAAGCTCTCATTTGAACAAATTAGAATAATTTACATACAAATATTCTACAAGGCATATGTTCTTTATTAAGCATTTTTTTTAAAAATAAGTAATAATTTTATAATTTTTTAATATTATATATATGTTAATAAATTATTCATTAATTTTAATGAGAAGTTATGTTCTTTTCTATATCAAAAATTTTCAAAAAATATTCAAAAATCTTATTGCCTATATATATATATATATATATATATATATATATATATATATATTTATAATTAAAAATTAAAAATTTATGCTTTTATTTTAATTATTAATTAATAATTAAGGTTTAAAGAAATAAAATATATTTTTTAAATTCTATTTTTTAAGATTTCAATATATATTAAGATTCAATAATATATATATATATATATATTTATTAATATTATTTTTTATACTTCTTGGATCTTAATTATTTACAAATAAAATCTTCATTAATTTTTATTTGAAAAATATTAGATCAAAAAAAATTTGTTATATATTTTTCTAAATTTATATTATTTTAATTAATTAATTAATTAAATATTTATTGTGGTGTCACTTTTCTTACTTTCAATCTATAATGCTCATGACTTTATTTTTTTTTAAATTAGTCTTTAATCTCTATTTTTCTATTTTTCTGGTTAATTTATGTAAAAGACTTGTATTGTAGTTTATAATATATATATATATATATATATATATATATGTATGTAAATTTATCCTAAGTGATTTATAACAAAAAGTAAAGTATACTGATACTAATTTTATAGAAATATTTATATTTATTTTTAATAAGTAGTGATTAATATTATTTTTTATTAAATTATTTAATAAATTAATTTTAAGTTAATAAATATAAATAAATATATATATATATATATATATCATTTTTTTCTTGTAATACCATCTTTTATTTATTAATTTATTAAATTTTTATCTTATAATATAATCTTTTATTTATTAATTTATTGAATTTCTATCACATATGCTTTTAGGTTTCTAATTTTGAATCTTTTAAGAAAACATAATATCTATATTCTACTTAAAAGCTTTTCTAATGAAATTAATAGAACTTTTATCTTTACTTTTAAATTTTGTAATACAAAAATTATATTGCATAATTTTAAGATTTTTTTTTTTTTTTTTTTTTTTTTTTTTTTTCGCATAATTTTTTCAAAGATTAAGATACGATCTTTAATAAAATTCTAAAATAGTTTATACTTATAAATTTTATTACCTTAAGTATAATTCTATTTTTTAATATTGACTTTTCATTTGATTGTTTATATTATGTTTTAGGCTTAAGCTACAAGTACACTTTAAGTTGCTATACTCACACATACAGCTCATATTGGTATATGCACATCCTAGAAATATAGAGGATTGTGATTAGATGGGTATTTTTTTTTATGAATCTTGCCACCTTATATGAGTGTAAGAAAGTGAAAGGAGGTAGCAATGCCCTTCTAGTGGTCCCACTAACTAGTCAATAAGCAAGGTCTAGAGATAGTTCTATTAGAAGAAAATCTAAAATTAGCCAAAAAGTATATCAACAATATTCTTGCTAACTTTTAATATACGACACCATACATTCTATTGCTATTTTGCGATGTGGTATGTTATCTTTTACTACACCAAATATTCTCTTTTTAAATCTTCATTACAAGCTTCATTGCATACAAATATTAAAAGCCTTGATACCCACATACATTATAAGCCTTGTTGAATATAAACACCACAAGTCTCATTGTGCACAAAAATTAGATCAAGTAAACAAAGTAAATTGAAAGAAGGTTGTGTGGTGTTTTTATTTTTATTTTTTATTTTTGAATTATCATTTTGTTGCGATAATGACTAATTTTTTGACTAATCAAGCTTGTAATGATCTTTATCCTTTTGAGCCTATTTTGGTTTCTTCTATGTGAACTACTTTTATAAATGACTTAGTTAGTATTGCTTGCTTTGTCTTTTGCTTGATTATCATATCTGAAGCTTGTAGTTTCTTTACTTCTTTAACTAAAAATCTTCTTCTTTGCATGTATTTAAGCTTCCATAGAATTACCATCTTATTGAAGAGAGTAATATTCTAAACTTACATCTGCCAATTCTTTAGTGATTTTTCTTTTAGCCAAACCTTATCTAAAAAATTTCCTTGTAATTGATCTTTTATAGATTGTAGAGACTAAATTGTTTTTTTTTTTTTTTTTTTTTTTTTTTTTGATTTTAAGCTACACAATAATCATCTAGCATCTACTACAAAGTGATTATATTCCAGTAAGAAGTGTTAATGATTAATCACTCCTATAAATCAAATTGCTTTATAAGTATCTTAACATTTATTATTGATTTTTTTATACCAAATTTCTATATGATAACAATGGTGAAAATATTAAAAGTCATAATTTTTGTTATTTCTTTTAAGGCCAATATGAGTTGGGAGGAACTTTAGTCTTCAACTATACTCTTATATTATTGGTGACATTGTTATTTATGTTCATAGGATAAAATCATTAACATCCACTTTGATAGATCAAAGAAAATATGTAATGCATATATTTGCTCTTGTAAGCTTTTATATGGTATTGTACTTCAATTATAAGTGGCAACAAATGGACGTTTAAGAAACATCTGCATAATTTCAAATTCTTGTTATTGATATGCTTTTTTTCTATTACACATTTTATATTCTTTTTCAATTATCCTATTATATTTTCTTCTTAATATGATTTGTGTATTGTGGCTTTATTGTAATTTTTTTTACTTATATTTAAAAAGATTTACTAAAAAAATAAAATATCTTTATGCGAGTTTATTTATTTATTGTTAATAATGGTAGTTAATTTTACCTTATGAAGTATAGAAATTTGTTAATTTTTTTACAATTTAATATTTAATCTAAATATTTTAACAGATTATATTCTTATTGAGTAGAATTGTAATCAAATAGTTTTTAATATATAAGAATATTGTGTCTTTACCACAAAAATAAAAATTGAGTAAAACTTTTTAATAAATGTAATTATATTGTTTGATATTCTAATATATCATGATCACAGTTACAAGTTGTAAATTACATTGAAGATAAAAGGTCTTATCATATTTTTTGTTAGTTTTAAGTTAGAGCTAATAGGACTTTACAAGATAATATAATTCAACATATTGAGCTTTTTTAATTGTAACTAATTTTATTTTAATAAATTGAAATTAATTAATTGTATTTATAATGGCTTATGAGTTATAATTATAATAAATATTTTTCAATCTATGACTATTCTATTTTGGAATAAAATGGTTATATCTAAAGTTTGCAAAAGAATATTAATATTTTAGTCAAAGTAGCTATTTGTCTATCAAAAATAATGACAATATAAAGAAATTCCAATATTTGAAAGTGAGTCCTAATTTTTATTATATTTGGTACCTATCTTTTAAAAATATGCTATATTTTCTATTTATTTTGACTTATTTGAAAAACTCATTGAAATTTTGAAGACTAACAGTAAATGGTTGAAAATATGGTGGTGATTTGGCATAATTATTAAAGTATGATCTTTTATAGAAGAATTGAAAGTTTAAGGCATAAATTTTTGAAGATCATTTATATAAAATAAGTAAATATTTTATTAATATTTAAATGACAAAAAAATAATAAAAAAATAATATTGTAAGTTAAAACTTGAATTTATAGAAATTTTATAGTGTGAAGGTAGAATCTAGACTAAATTGTAACTTAAATTTATAGAAATATATTAGTATTAAGGTAGAATTAAGACTAAGTTGTAACTTGAATTTATAAAAATTTATCATTGTTAACATAGAATCTAGACTAAAACTTACATGGAATAGTAGGTGGTATTTTTTTGTAAATATTTTGTAATATAAGTAAGGCAAATTGCAATACATATCTTTTACTTAGCAAATGTAAATACTATTCAAATTTATATGCTAAGTGAGTTTTATTCTTGCTATAGAAATCCCTCTTTCATTCACTCACACACACATACATATATACAATTTGTTATTCAAATGATTATCTTAAAAAATCTCATACCACATGACATGTTTTTAATTATTATCTTTTATATTTGATAGTACAAAATTATTACTTAAGTAGCATGTACAACCTCAAAATAAGCAATCAATAGTATATGCATTGCATTTAACTTTAAACTTTGTGTCAACTTCTTTCTATTTTTTTTTTTTTTTTCTTTTATTCTTTTTTATTTTTAATTATTTTTTATTTTTTATTTTTTAAATAATGAATTTTCTTCCACCAAATTCAAAAAAAATATATAATACACAAGAAGAATTGTTCAAAGATATCTAAATCTATATAGTAGATTGTAGCTATGCTATTAAAATTAAGCGCTCAAAAAAAGATTATCATATGTGGTATTATTATAACCACTACAATGGCTACAAAAACATTATTTTTGAGATTTTTCAAAAGCAAGAAATATCAATTCAAAAAACTAGTTGTATATTTGAGATTTTTTCTTGATTAGACAAGAACAATGTTTTTTTGTACTTCAAGGTCATTAATTCTAAGCACAATCATGAATCATTATTGACTCTTCATAGACATGTTACACATAAAAAAACTAATATTGATTGATAGTGCATGTCTTGACAATTTGGTGTTTGTAAATATTTGATTGCATTTTTATGTAATAATATAATTATATGGTGAAAGAAGAAAGAAAATATTATATTATAAAAGATCTTAAATGAAAATACTTTAACAAATTATCTTAAAAATATAGATACAGAGGTAGCAAAAATTAATAAATGCTAATGCTATATTCTTAAAGAAGAGATTTTTATTTCTTTTGTAGAAACTTAAGTGAGTCAAATCAAAGTAAATAAGATAAATAATTAATATAGAAATTTTTAAGAAGAGATGTAAAATAGGTTTTAATAAAAATTATCTCAAAATATAAAGAATCAATATTTCAAAGAGGACCAATTGTGAACCAAGGTTGAAATTAGATTCCAAGGTATAAAACCATGCACCTGTAGAAAATCTGAGGTTCTTTAATTGTTTAAAGGGTGAAATTTGAAGACAAACTTGTGATGATTTTTGAAAGTTTATTTTATGTGTTTTGAAGGCATATTGAAGTTTTGAGGGCTTTTCAAAGTAAGGGTTGTATTTAGTTGATTTAGATTTTGAGAAATAAAAAGAAGTTCACAATTTTGAGGATTTTATAAGTGTTGCAGCATATTTATAAGTGAAATTTTTTCAATCTATCATTTTGTTTGTCTTAAATGTATTTGTGAAATTTAATGTTCATTGAATGGTTAGATTGATGATTATGAAAGTTTTTGTGGATCATGGTCTTAGATAATAAAAATTTAGGATCAATTAGAATTTTTGCAATCTTATAACATCTACTAATTTGATTGAAGTAAAAATTGGTGATAGCTATTTGGATTTAGAATTCTACATATTAGCTAATTTTTGAAGAAATTAAATAACTCAAAAAGAAAAAATTTCTATTAGAATATCAATATTTGGATTGGAGAAAAAAAATGGCTATTGTCTAAATGATTTAGGAGTTTTTTTTTTTTTTTTTTTTTTTTTTTTTTTTTTTTTTGAATTGATGAATTGATTTTTTTCAAAATTTGAATGTTTATCAATTTATTATAGATTTAAATATAAATTAAATTCTTTTTAAGATCAAAAATTTAATTAATATTTATTGAGGTTTTAAAACAACTATAATAATTGATTAAGATTTACTTTGAATTTTTTAAAGATTATTTAGGATTTACTTAGGATTTAATTAGGATTTACTTTAAGATTTGATCTAAGATTTAGTTAGGATATGATTAAGATTTGGTTAAGATTTGTATAGGATTTTATTAGAATTTTATTAAATTGTTTTCTAAGATTTTATGAAGATTTTGTTAGAATTTCATTATAATTTTATTAAAATTTGTTCTAAGATTTCATTAAGATTTCATTAATATTTATTTAAAATTATTAGAAATTTATTAGGATTTGATTAGAACTATATCAAGATTTGATTAGGATTTATTTATGATTATTTAGGATTTATTTAATATTTCTATTTTTAATATTTAATTTTTTTTTAATTATTTCTTAAATATTTTTATTTTGATATTTTTTAATATTATGTCTAATTTTTAGGAATTTATTATTATTATTTTTTTAAAATTAATTTATGAATTTTTTATGTTTCTTTTGTAATTTTTTTTGATTTTTTTTTAGATTGATTAAAATTTGATTAAAGTTGTTAAGAATTAGTTAGAGTTTATTTAAGATTCTATTAGACTTGGTAGGATCTTTTTGTTGTATTTTCTATTTACCTTCTCCAATTTAGTGCCTAATGCATTTTTTAGGAAGTATTCATATTATACAATAACAATTTTTTTTGATAACTATTGAAGAAATAAAACAAGTATGATACAAGAAAGTAAAAATCAAAAATGTTGTATACAAGAAAAGTATGGAATGAGATGTCTTTCACTTCCAACACCTTTTACTTTTAAGAGGAGTGTACATCTATTGTAGTTGAACTTCATCTATAATCATCTTCATCCTTCTTTGCTTCATTTAACTTAACCTTAGATTCTTTTGAACCTAATCACTACTAAAATCTGTAGTTGTCACATTAATAACTTATTTTTATTTTTTTTATTATCTTTTAATCATTAGCAACTTATTTAATGTAATAATATCTTATTCTTATTTTAACACTCCCACTTTGATATTGGTCAAAGGCTTTTAAATCTAATGCCTATTTTTTATTAACTTTTGTTAGCATACCAACAAGTATATCTTTTTTTGCACAATACTTCATGTCAATTACTTTCATTTCAATCTTCTCTCTTATGTAATAATATCGAATGTCAATGTGCTTGGTTTTTAAATGATGCTTGGAATTCTTTGTAAAAACAAGACATCCTAGATTATTACACTTCATTGAAATTACCTTTAATTATATAATTCTAATGTCTTCTAAAACTTGTCTTAGCTAAATTACCATCATTGTATTATGACTTACTGCCATGTATTCTATATCCATTGTAGACCTTACAATTATTGATTGTCTCTTACAATTCCATGAAATTGCTCCCACTTTAATAACAAATACATATCATATTATTGATCTTTTATGATTTATATCTCCAATCCAATCTGTATCACAATAACCATACAATATAATATTATATCCTCTAAGACACAATTTAAAGTTTAAATTACCTTTGAAATACCTCATAATCTTCTTAATGGTTATTCAATGGATTGGTCCAGTGTGTAATACGTATTGGTTCATAATATTCATTGCATATGCAAGATCCATCTTTATACTAATCATTGCATATATAAGAGAGCCTACTATAACTTTATAAGAAACATCTTTTATTTCATTTTTAATTTTAATAAAATTATTATCTATAAGCTTTATTAACTTCAAATTGGCATCTAAAGGTATTTTAATGGACTTGTATTCCTCCATGTTGAAGTATTTCAACACTTCTTCAATGTACTTGCTTTGGCTCATTGTAATGATCTTGTTATCACAATCTCTTATAAACTCCTTTTTTTAAATAATAATAAAGCTCTCTCAAATCACTCATCTCATATTCTTATTTTAACTTTACCTTCAATCAATCTATCTTTTTTATAGTATTACTCAATATTATTAAATCATCAATATAGAAGATGACAATCAATATGAATTCATTTGATTATATCACATACAATGAATGATCAGCCTCACTCTTTGCAAACTCCTCATTCACAAAGAATGTCTCAATACATTGATACCATGCCCTTCATTATTGTTTTAGTCTATACAGGGATTTTTTCAACTTACAAACAAGATATTATTTGTCTTCTTCAATAAATCCTTGAAGTTGATTCATATAGATGTCTTTTTTAAACTTTTTATTCAAGAAAGCCATCTTTACATCTATATGATGTATTTCAAAATCCATTGCTACTTCAATTGCTACAATGATTATAATGGTAGTGAATTTGGCCACAAAAGCAAATATTTCATTGAAATCAACATCAATAACTTGTAAGTAGCTTTTAGTAATTAATCTTATCTTATATCTCACAATTTTATCTAATGAATCTCTTTTGATTCTAAACACTGATTTACATTCAATTGAAGATCTATTTAGTGGAAGTTGAATCAATTGCTATATTGTATTATTTATGAATAATTTATATTTTTCTTCCATGATCTTCATCTACTTCAAAGCATTTGTAGACTTTATTGTATGACATAAGTTCAATGGATCAATAAAAAGTACAACATTAGCATGTTCTTCACTTATTTGAAGAAAAACGTAATTCTTCCACTATTCACCACATAGTTTTTTTTTTTTTTTTTTTTTTTTTTTTAAAAGGAAATCTTATTTTATTTGAAGAAAATTTATCTTATTGCACTTTATGCTCTCTTTTAAGATTATTTTTTGTTAAAGCTTATCTTTTTTCACCCAAAATTTTATACTCATTATTTATCAAGGATACTCATTATTTATCAAGGATATGAATCTTGAAGAAAGAAAATCCTCAATACACTCTTATATCACTGAAAAGAACTAGAAATCCGCTCAAAGATGATATATTATTGAACTAGAATGACTAATACCAAAGACAAGAAAACTAGAAAGTCTTAGAATAAGGCTAAGGACTAGAAAGGTATTAACAAGAGTGAAGAAAGCTTCACTCTTGTCTACATATATATTCCTAACCAGGAATTACGTGACTATGTTCTATAAGACTTCTATAACATGTTGACTTTGTAAGAGACATATTTTAACTTACAATGCAAGTTTTCTATATGTATGCCACATAATTAACTTATTTTATAAGTTACCAGCACGTAATTAACTTGTTGACTAAGTTTCTAACCTACCAATCAACTACAAACATATGTAAAGTCAAAACAACATCTATGAGCTTCAAAGAAGTTTTTTTAGAAGGTTTTATGAAATTAATTTACTTTTATCTACTTCTATCTAATCATATAAGTATTTATTAGAAGACTTAGATATATCCATGATCTTATCTCCCCTCTAGAGATAAGTTCCATAAAGAATGATTTTCATATATTGAAGAAATCTAAGATGTGATAAATTATATTTATCACATATTCTAATCTTTGTTTTCTTCAAAGATGGTTGATAGGTCCTCTCAACCATCAATAATGTTTCATATCAAGGCGAGAAGATTACTCCATTATTTAATCATTGTTGAAGCCTTCGTAACTTCGTTCAAATAAAATATTTGAAACACTGCCAAAAGTTGTTTCTACATCTAATAAAATCACCAAACATCAAGACTCTCTTCTAAGGTCGTGATACCAAACATATTATATCTCGCCATCTATTTAAAAAAAGATATGTTAGAAGATAGAATATTATCTTTCTTGAATCTTGTTTCTTTTATAGCAAAGATTTACTATTCTTCATCTTGGTTTTGATAGATGTTGTCAATGAAAAACTTCAACTCTCTTTATTACATTTGCAAGATTCTTTGCTTGCTCCCATGTGCATTCATTAACATCATATCCATGCCAATGAACAAGATATTCTAACCTATTTTGGTGCTGCCTTCAATCTAAGACTTCTTCCATCTCAAACTCTTGATTATTATTTACTCCTATAGAAGAAGGTGGCATTTTTCTTCTTCTCGAGATATTCATTGTCTTATATGGCTCAAAAAAAGATACATGAAATATAAGGTGGATCTTCATTAACTCTAGTAGATATAATCAATAAACAATAGAATTGACTTCTTTACTAATAGGAAAAGGTCTAAGCCTATGATAGTCCAACTTGTCACAAAGACAATTAGTCTTGATATTATGACAAAGTAGCTATATCCTATCGCCTATATTGAATTATGGTTGTTTTTTGCAATAGACATCTGCATAATTTTTTTATTATTCTTGAGCTACCAATAATTGCGCCTTCATTGTTACATATAGCATTGAAAAATGATTCACTAAATCTTCTATGGTAGGATTATCAACTTTTGAAAAGTCAAAAGTATCAAGTCATAGATGATAACCATAGTTGGAAAAGAAAGGTATTTATTAAGTAGAAGAATGTATCAAATTATTATATACAAACTCCACCAATGGTGAAAGAGTTGTTCAATCATCTTGATGATAGTTGATGGTACATCTCAAGTAGTGCTCCAAAATTTGATTCATCCATTTTTTTTGTCTATCAATTTGTGGATGAAAAGTAAAAGAAAGCTTTATATCTATCTTTAATATCTTAAAAAGATTTCTCTAAAATCTTGATATAAATTGAGTCCTCCAATCAAATATAATATCTTTAGGCAATCCGTGATAGTGGTAAATATTGTTAAGAAAAAATTTAGGTGTTTCTTTACTTTTGATAGATTTTATACATGATACAAAATATGCCATCTTGGTAAAAAAATCTACTACTATAAATATAAAATCATATAAAATTAAGATTAGAAGATCTATAATAAAATCCATAGAAACAAAAGACCACAATTGTTCTAGAATAGGTAAAGGCTGAAGAAGTTCATAAGGTCGATGGCTAGTAGTTTTAGATCTTCAACAAATATTATATGATTGTATAAAGTCTTTGATTGCCTTCCACATTTGAGGCCACCAAAAATCTCTTAATATTAGTTCCAATGTCTTATTATATTCAAAATATCTAGTTGTTAAAAAGTTATGATGACTTTGAAGTAATCGTGCTCCACCTTCTAAAATGTATAATTGTCCCATAAAATAGAGTAGATTGTTCTTGAATTCGAATTTAGAAATATCATAAGACTTAGGAGAATTATTCTTGATGTTATGGATAAGAAGATCAGAGGATATACTAGATTGAATTTGGGTGATATTGATAGAATCAACAATCAATGTTGATTTTGTTATTCGAAGGTGAAAATATTTTGGCTTCAAGAAAATCATTCTTTGTTGATCAAAAGATACATCTCTTTCTTTTGGTATAAAATAAGAATGTATAGAAAGGATATCCAAAAAACCTTATTATTTTTTGGGTTGATAAATGATCTTGAAATCAAATCTTGATAAGGACATGCTCCAATGAGTTTGGCGACAATTTAAAACATGTGCTAATATGAAATATTTGAGGTTCTTGTGATTTATATATACAATGACTAGTCTTGAGGGGTCTTCTAAATAGTGATGTCATTCTTGAAATGAATCTATGATTCGAAAGAACTCTTTGTCATAGATCTTATAATTAATTTCTATTACTAAAAATTTTCTAGAATAGAAAGCTATTGGATGGAGTTTGTCATCTACTCTTATTTATGATAATATTACACCCAAGGCAAAGTCTAATGCATTTGTTTCTATAAAAAAATACCTTAGAAAAGTCGACATGATATAAGATTGGTGCAAAAGTAAATTCCTTTTTTAAAGCATCAAATCATGCTTTGGCTTCTTTATTACACTCAAATTTATTTTTACAAGTCAAACATATAAGTGGAGGTACAACTTGAAAAAAATTCTTGATGAAGTTTTGATAGAAATTGGCAAAGCCCAAAAAGCATTGTACGTCCCTTAACATTCTTGAAATCTTCAAATCTATGATAGTCTGGACTTTCTTTGGATCTATTATTAGTCCTTCATTAAAAATGATGTATCCTAGAAAGTCAATTTGAGTAGTGTAGAATACATACTTTTTTAACTTTGCATATAATCCTATATCTCTAAGTTTTTATAAACATAAATTTCATACTTTTTTATATTTTTTAGAATAGATTAAGATATCATTTGAATAATAAACGACAAAATCATCAAGAAACTCAAGAAAAATATCATTTATTAGATGTTGAAAAGTAGCTAGTGGATTTGTGAGTCAAAGAAGCATGATATTATATTCAAAATACCCATACTTGGTTTGAAACACAATTTTCTATTCAACTCCTTTTTAATGCATATCAAATTATATGCTCTTTATAGATCTATTTTTATATAGATCTTTGCTTAATTGAGTTGATCAAGAAGTCTTGAAATCAAAGATGGAAGATACCTATTCTAGATAGTGATCTATCACGAACATAATCATGTAAGCTAGTAATTACATATACAAATAGGTAGAAGTAAGTAAAAGTAAATAAAAGTAAGTTAATTCTATAGTATTTAATATGGAAGCTTCTTAGAAGCTTTATAGACGCTGCTTTGACTTCATAGGTGTCTTTAATTGACTTTTTGGACTAGAAACGTGGTCAAAAAGTTGGCCATGTGCCACACATGTTATTAGCTTGAAGATCAAGCTAATTATGTGGCCCACACATAGAAAAACTTGCCTTATAAGTCAAGGCATGTGTTCTACAAAGTCAACACATATTGGAGGTCCTATAGAACGTTGCCACGTAGCCCCTACTTAGATAGTATATATAGAGACAAGAGTAAAGGCTTCTTCACTCTTGTCAACTCCTTTCTTGCTTCTAGTCTAGTTTCAAGGGTCTCTAATTTTCTTGTCTTTTGGCAATAGCCATTCCAGTTTTTCTTTCAATATATATCCTTATTTATATATATTTTTTTACCTCTCTTTGAATGAAGGCTCACTTGTCTGACTTGTTTTTTCATCGAGTTCTTGTCCTTGACAGATTGACAAGAATACACCTATAATATCAGAGCTTTGTCTAATCTTGATTAAGAGTGGATTATCCCTTTTTTTTGATAAGATATAAGCATATTAGAAGTTACGGATTATCCTCTTCTAAACTGATATTGTTCTTAGTATTTTCTTTGTTCTTAAGTCCTCTCTTCTATTTGTCTTGAGCGATATTAGACATCTTCTTTCTTCTTAGTGTTATTATGGCAGAACTTGTTGAAATGAAGAGTGCAATAGCACAAATATAAGAGCAATTGAGGGAGTTAATGCTTGCAATGCATCAACTCAATTTACCACCACAAGGAGCAATAAGATTGGCAGGAAGTGAAGATATAGAAATGGTTGGAGCTGCTTCAACATCTGCACCAAACCATATCCTTTCTCCTATGGTGGAATGCCCTTCAAATGTTAGAGAACCAAGAATTGCCGAGAAGTTTGATGGCACTAGATCCAAGTTTCGAGGATTTATCAATCAAGTACAACTTGTGATTGAACTTCAATCCCAAAGCTATCCAACTCTAGGATCGTAAGTTAGATTCATTGGTATGCTTCTTTCAGGTTCAGCACTATCATGATTTTCATCTTTTCTTGAACGACGAGATCCAATATTGGATAATCTAGAGGCTTTTTTGGTGGAATTTGGATCCTTGTATGGAGAACATGATGCAATTTGTGTTGCAACCAATAAGATCCGTATTTTACGACAAGACAATCGATCAGTAATGTTATATGCTTCACAATTTTGATAACTTGTAATTGATATCAAGTGGGATGATGCTGCACTTATTAGCCAATTTCTCTACGGATTACAATATGAGGTAAAAAAATTAATGCTCAACTTACCTGATCCTCAAACATTGAGTCAAGCAATTGACTTTGCTGTGAAGTGTGTCAATCACCTTTTTGAATTCCGATCTGAGAACCGTACAAGTGGACCTCAACGTTACTATAATTCAATGGCAATACCAACACCTCTTCAACACATACATTCGGAAGTAGAGGATATGCAAATTAATGCAGTACGTTTCAAACCTCTTACTGAGCAAGAAAAGACTCATCATCGTCAAGAAGGATTATGTTTATATTATGGAGAACCAAAGCACACTACTCAACATTGTCCAAAGAAACGACGCAATCACAAAATGAAGAGTATGGCTGTGAAAGAAGACAATATGTCGAAAAACGAGTTTGTCCAGCTACAATAGGGATTGTGCGGCTGGAACCTTGCACAACATCTAGTAAAGGTCCTATTCTCTCCTCAGAGCCCTCTCCTTGTTTTACATTAAATGTTATTTTAGGACCTAAACATTACAAAGTCTCTGCCTTATTAGATTCAGGAGCCTCAGCCTGTTTTTTAGATGAAGAATTTACTAAAAGACATAGCATATCTTTAGTAAAGAAAACTAAACCTGTTCATGTAGAAGTCATAGATGGTCGTCCATTATCTTCTGGAGATATTACTCACAAAACCCTTCCTGTAGAAGTAATAATCAATGGTCATAATAGTTTTGTAGTATTTAATATCATTAGATCTCCCTCTAATCTAGTCATTTTAGGTTTATCGTGGTTAGAAAAATACAACCCTCAAATAGATTGGATTTCTCGAATTCTTACTTTCTCTAAAAGTATAACTAATAGTGTAGTTAATCAAGTAGAGAGTCATAAGTCTAGTTCAATTAAACCCATATTTATAGATACAAAAGCTTTCTTGCATGCTGCTATGAAAGAATCACCATATATTATTTATGCCACACCCGTTTCTACTGGTGAAAAGACTTCAAGTGGCATTCCAAGCCAATATCAAGAATTACAAGATGTATTTGAAAAAAAGAATGCGGATACACTTTTAAAATATTGTCCATATGATTGCTCAATTGACCTTTAAGAAGGAGTACAACCGCCATTCGGACCAATCTACAGTTTATCACAAAATAAGTTGGCTGAACTCAAGGAGTGTATTGAAGAAAATCTAGCCAAAAATTTCATACGCCATTCTAAATCTTTGGGAGGAGCTCCAATTCTATTTGTGAAGAAAAAAAATGGATCATTGCGGATGTGTATTGATTATCGAGGACTCAACAAGATTACCATCAAGAACAGGTATCTACTACATTTAATATCTGAACTTCTTAATTAGCTGAATCAAGCTAAGATCTATACAAAAATAGATCTTCAGAGAGCATATAGTCTAGTATGCATTAAAGAAGGAGATGAATAGAAGACTGCATTTCGAACTAGGTATGGAAATTTTGAATACAACGTCATGCCTTTTGGACTTACAAATGCACCAGCAGCTTTTTAACATCTAATGAATGATATTTTTTGAGAGTTTTTGGACGATTTTGTAGTCTGTTATCTAGACGACATCTCGATCTATTCTAAGAATCCAGAAAAACATGAACTTCATGTTCGTCATGTGTTACAAAAATTAAGAGATGCAGGACTCTATGCCAAGATAGAAAAGTGTGTATTCCACATTACTCAAGTCGATTTCTTAGGTTACATCATTTCAAATGATGGACTTATAATGGATCCTAAGAAAGTTCAAACTATTATAGACTGGGAGATCCCAAAAATGGTAAGAGATGTCCAATGTTTTTTGGGATTTGCCAACTACTATCGAGTCTTCATCAAAGACTTCTCTCGAGTTGCAGCTCTACTTACACGTTTGACTTCTAAAGACAAACTCCAATAGAATCAAGAAGCGGAAGTTGCTTTTGAATCTTTGAAGACAACGTTTGTTTCTACACCAATCTTGTATCATGTTGATTTTTCCAAAGCATTCTTTATAGAAACAGATGCATCGGACTTTGCTCTGGGTGTGGTTTTATCACAAATGGGAACAGATGACAAACTTCATCCAGTAGCCTTTCATTCAAGAAAATTATTAGCAGCAAAAATTAATTATGAGATCCACGACAAAGAACTTCTTGCAATTGTGGATTCTTTTCAAGAATGGTGTCATTATCTAGAAGGCGCTTCCAGTCCAGTCACCGTATATACGGTTCACAAAAACCTCGAATATTTTATGTCAACACACATATTAAATCGTCGCCAAGCTCGTTGGAGCATGTCTTTATCAAGATTGGAGTTCATCATCACTTATCGGCCAGGAAAACAACAAGGTTTGTTCGATGCCTTGTCTATACGTTCTTATCTTGCACCAAAAGAAGGAGATGTAGCTTTTGAGCAACAAAGAACGATTCTCTTGAAGCCACTGCAATTTCATCTTAGAGCATTAAAATCAACATTGACTGTTGATTTAACTTTTCTTAAGTAAGTCCAGTTAAGTATGTCTTCAGACCCTCTTGTTCATGATATCAAGAATAATTCTTCTAAATCTCATGACCCCTCTAAATTTGAATTCAAGAACAACCTACTGTATTTCAAAGGATGCCTATATCTTCCAAAAGGAGAAGCTCGTTTACGTGTTCTTCAAGCTCGTCATGACTTCCCAGCAGTAGGACATTTTGGATATAATAAGACTTTGGAGCTGATATCTAGGGATTTTTGGTGGCCTCAAATGTGGAAGGCAGTTAAAGATTTTGTACAATCATGTGATGTTTGTTCAAGATCGAAAACTCCTCGTCATCAACCTTTTGGACTTCTTCAGCCATTATCCATTTCAGAACAACCATGGTCTTTTGTTTCTATGGACTTCATCACGGATCTTCCAATCTCAAGTTCTTTTGACTCTATTTTCGTGATAGTAGGTCGTTTTACCAAGATGGCACATTTTGTACTATGTACAAAATCTATCACAGGTGAAGAAACAGCTAAGCTCTTTCTTGACAATATCTATCACTATCATGGATTACCCAAGGATATTATATCAGATAGGAGAACTCAATTTGTATCAAGATTTTGGCGGACTCTTTTCAAGATTCTTAAAGTGGATGTAAAACTATCTTCGGCATTCCATCCTCAAACTCATGGACAAACGGAGCATGTTAATCAAGTTTTGGAGCAATATTTAAGATGTACCATTAGTTACCAACAAGATGATTGAACAACTCTTTTGCCATTGGTAGAGTTTGCTTACAATAACACAGTACATTCTTCTAGAAAACAAACACCTTTCTTTGCTAATTATGGTTATCATCCATGACTTGATACTTTTGACTTTTCAAAAGTTGATAATCCTGCTGCGAAAGATTTGGCAATTCATTTATCAGAGCTACATGCAACGATAAAGGCACAGTTAAAAGAGGCTCAAGAACAACAAAAGGTCAATGCGGATGTCTATCGAAAGGAACAACCATCATTCGTCTTGGGTGATAAGGTATGGCTACTTCGTCGGAATATCAAGTCCACTCGTCTTTGTGACAAGCTGGACTATCGAAGGCTGGAACCATTTTCTATTTCTGTACAAATCAATCCAATTGCATATCGTTTACGTCTACCGGAGTCAATGAAAATCCATCTAGTATTCCACGAGTCTCTTCTTGAACCATACAAGATAGTAGACATACCAAGAAGATGACAAGCTCCACCTCCTCCTATAGAAGTGGATAATAATGAAGAGTTTGAAGTAGAAGAAGTCTTAGATTCAAGGTGGCGCTGAAATAAATTAGAATATCTTGTCCATTGGCGTGGATATGGTATTAGTGAATGTACATGGGAGCCAATAAAGAATCTTGTAAATGCAACAAAGGCGGTGGAGGCTTTTCATCGACGACATCCATCAAAATCAAGATGAAAACCTTCTTTATAAAAGAAACAACATCTAGGCAAGATAACATTCTACTTTTAATTCTTGTTTGTAGCTTCTTTGTAGTAGTGATGCTTAGGAGATGGAGAACCAACAACCAGCGGATTCGACTCAAGAGCCTTCATTTGCTGACTTGTCTGATGAGACATTACGATTGTCACAACCTTGAAGACGATGCAATCCAGATGAAGATCTTCAAGAACGACATGTTCTTCCTCGGATAGATGGCGAGATACAATGCGTTTGGTATCATGATTTGGGAAGGGACTCCCGATGTTTGGTGATTGTGCTAGAGGTAGGAACAACTCCTGATGGTGTTCCAAATATTCTATTCGAAGGAAGTTACGAAGGCCTCAACAATGATCAAATAACTGGGTGGTCTTCTCGCCCTGGTATGGAACACTACTGATAGTTGAGAGGCCCTATCAATCATCTTCGAAGAGAACAAAGATCAGAGTATGTGGCGAATACAATTCATCGCATCATAGATTTTCTCAACATATGATGACCGCTCCTCGTGGAACTCGTTCCTAGAAGGGGGGGTAATGTCACGGACATAATCATGTAAGCTAGTAATTACATATACAAATAGGTAGAAGTAAGTAAAAATAAATAAAAGTAAGTTAATTCTATAGTATTTAATATGGAAGCTTCCTAAAAGCTTCATAGATGCTGCTTTGACTTCATAGGTATCTTTAATTGACTTTTTGGATTAGAAACGTGGTCAACAAGTTGGCCATGTGCCACACATATTGTTAGCTTGAAGATCAAGCTAACTATGTGGCCCACATGTAGAAAAACTTGACTTGTAAGTCAAGGCATGTGTTCTACAAAGTCAACTCATATTGGAGGTCCTATAGAACGTCACCATATAACCCCTAGTTAGATAGTATATATAGAGACAAGAGTGAAGGCTTCTTCACTCTTGTCAACTCCTTTCTTGCTTCTAGTCTAGTTTCAAGGGTCTCTAGTTTTCTTGTCTTTTGGCAATAGCCATTCCAGTTTCTCTTTCAATATATATCCTTATTTATATATATTTTGTTACCCCTCTTTGAGTGAAGGCTCACCTGTCTGAATTTTTTTTTCATCGAGTTCTTGTCCTTGACATGATCTTATTGAGTCCTTGATAGTCTTCATACATCCGCAGAGATCCATCTTTTTTCTTCACAAATAAGATAAGAACTTCAGTTGGAGATTTAGAATGACGTAAGAAATTTTTGGCCAAATTCTCATCAATGTACTCTTTGAGTGCAACCAACTTGTTTTGTGATAGGCTATAGATTGGTCCAAATAGTGATTGAGCTCCTTCATGAAGATCGATGGAACAATCATAAGGTTAATGCTTTAGAAGAATATTTACGTTATTTTTTTCAAAAATACCTTGGAAATCTTGATACTGACTAGGAATACGACTTAATGTCTTTTTGCCATCAAAAATGGATGTGATATATAAAACAAAAGATAACCTTTTTTTTGTGGCATACATAAAAGCTCCCACCCTTATTAGTAAGGATTTGGATATATTAGACTTATGTATTTCTACTTGACTAATAGAATTTTGAATTAAACTATTAGAAAAATTAAGGTTACAAGAAATCCAATCTATTTGAAGATTATAATTTTTTTAACTTTGTTAGATTCAAGAGCCTGATTCTATTTTATAGACAAAGATTTTGTCAAAAAATAAGAGATATCATTAGTCAAAAAAACTAAACTTGTACATGTAGAAGTCATAGATGGTCGTTTGCTATCTTTTGGAGACGTTATGCATGAGATTTTTCTTTTAGATGTAACAACTAAAGATTAAAGTAACATAGTAATATTTAACGTAATAAGATCTACGTCCAATCCAATAATTTTCATCTTTTTTGGCAATCATGCTTTTCATTTTGTACTTGGGTTATTTCTTTGAATAATATTAAGCAATGTATTTAGCTTTTTCATAATATAAGCATAAACCCTCTTGACATTATTGTGTCTTTTTTTGCTTTGTAAAAGATTTAAAATATATTTTATCAATTTATATTGGTTTTAACTTCAATGAATAAGTTTTTGAAAACTTAGAAGCTGCCATCATTATTTGATTTGTTCCTCTTTAGCCAAATCTTTATTTTTAATGTCTTTCAAATAATTGATTGTCACATGCAATGGATTGAACAATAAATTATTCTAAAGATTCTACGTTTGGCATTGTTAGTAATAAGTCTTTGACATTATTCTTCAATCCATATCAAAATTGATTGATAAGGGCTTTGTCATTCCAATCCATATTGTAAGCAAGGTTTTGGAATTCAGAAACATATATGGTGGCTGATCGTGAACTTTGCTATAAAAATAAGAACTTAGTCTTTATTACTCTTTCTCAATCACTTTTTCTACATATGGCCGTAAATACTTCTAATAATGAATTCAAATAATAAAAGAATTATAAATCTTTTTCTATTAAAGGTACAAATCAATAGAAAACACTTTTTGATAGAAGTATACATATAAATTAGACTTGAATAAATCCATCTAGATATCGGAAAAGATGTAATTTTAAATAGAGCTTGACTTATTGTAAAAATCCTTGAAATTTTGATCTTGTTCCATCAAACTTCTCAAGCATATTAATCCTTATCTCCATCATACTTATAAAAGAAAGACTCCTTAGATTTAGTTGCAATGTCGATCTACTTACTTCTTTCAAGTGCACAACTTCTTGCCACAAACTTTGAACTTCTTCTATAGGCGTAAGCATAGTACTTCCATGATTCATGTTAAAAATACATGAGATTTTTATTCTTAGAGTATTAATAAGCTCATGAAGATCTGTAATAGTTGCAAATCTATTCTCACTTCCATTGAGAGTAGCATCCATAATCTTTCTTTTTATAGATAATTCAAACAAATTCAAAAAATTAAATTAGAAGAGAATAATCTACAACCTCTAATACCAAATAAATTTTTTCACAAAGATGTTTAATTTAATTTCTTTTAGAAAAAGATTAATATTAAAAAATATATTTTTTTAATTAAAGATAGATAGTTCGTAATCCTCAAAATACAACAATAGAAGTAGAATAATTCACTCACTTTTAAAACAAGCTAGAAACAATAAGTTAGTATTCTTATCAAATTTTCAAGGATATGAATCTTGAAGAAAGAAAATCCTCAATATACTCATGTATCACTGAAAAGAATTAAAAAGTCACTCAAAGATGATATATTATTGAATTAAAATAGCTAATGCCAAAGACAAGAAGACTAGAAAGTCTTAGAATAAGACTAAAGACTAGAAAGACATTGACAAGAGTGAAGAAAGCTTCATTCTTGTCTCCATATATATTCTTAATTAAAAACTACGTGGCGATGTCTTATAGGACCTCCAAAACATGTTGACTTTGCAAGACACGTATCTTAACTTGCAAATCAAGTTTCTTACATATGTGCTACATAATTAGCTTGTTTCACAAGCTACCAATATGTAATTAATTTATTGATCAAGTTTTTAACCTATCAATCAATTACAAATATATGTAAAGTCAAAACAACATCTATGAAGCTTTTAGAAAGCTTTTCTAAATTGTATTATGAAATTAATCTAATTTTATCTATTTCAACCTAATCATATAGATATTTACTAAAGTATTTATATATATATATATATATATATATATATATATATATATATCTATGATACTATTATCATCATCATCATCATCATCATCATCATTGATATCTTCAATGTTGCTCCTAGGAATTGTAGAGGACTTGCTCTTTATCTCCTTTACTATCTCACCTTCATTCACTTTTCTACTAACTTTATTTTCATCATCATCTTGTTTTTTTTGTTTTTTTATGTTTTTTTTTTTTGTTTTTGCTGAAATTGAGTATGTGTCCACAAATACACCATTACTCTTACTTGGATACATCTCTAAGTACTCATAAATATTCTTATATTTAAAAAACTCAACAATACAACTTTTGATGATCTTTTTGGCATTTGAACACATTAGTCTAAATGTCTTGGTACTTTTAAAATATCCAATAAATATACATTTTGAACCTTTTGCATCAAGTTTGGACCTCATATAATCTAATATTTTTGCATAAACAATGCATCAAAACGTCCTCATATGTGAAATATAATGCATTTACATGGATTTTATTTAAAATTCATATCTAAGGTGTTGAATATGTAGTATGTTCCTTGCCATCTCTACAATGGTTTAATTTGCTCTTTGAGCAACTTGATTTTGTTATGGAGTGTAAGAAGTGGAGGTTTGTCTTTCAATACCTTTAATCTTGAAGAAATCATCAAAATGCTTTGATAAATAATCACCTCCATTGTCTATATGCAATACCTTGATCTTATATTTACATTGCTTTTCTATAAGTGCTTTAAACTCCTTAAATTTTGAAAAGCACTCATTATTGGATTTGAAGATGAAAATCTACATCTTCTTTGAAAAATCATCAATGAATGTAATAAAGTATCTTGCTCTTCTAATTGATGGTATCTTCATTAGTCCACATACATCAAAATGCTCAATCTCCAACAACTTACTTGTATGCATTATAACTCTACTTGAAAATGAGGCTCTTTTTTGTTTACTTTAGATACAACTTTTACAAATAAGAAGCATGGCATTGTTGCATGATTGTTTAAGATCCAAGTTACTTACCATGGATTGGATTTTTTTTCATGCTCTTGGCATTCAAATGACCAAGGTATTAATATCAAATGCCAAATTTATCTTAATCATATAAAAATTAAGCAAATACAGCCACTTCAACTTTATTCATATTTCTATATTTGATGAAGTAGATGTTGCTATCCCTAAAGTCTTTAGTAACATCATCTATATCTAATGTCTTTACAAAGTATCCATTCTTATCAAATTACACCTTATAACCATGTATAACTAGTTTACTCATTAAAAAGAGATTTTTCTTAATTTTAGGTATATGCAAGACGTCCTTCAATTTAATCCTCTTAATGTTTCTTCTCACAAAAATCTCCACTTTAATGGAACATATTCAAATGGCTTATGTTATGCTATTACATTGTATAAAAATATTTTTTGCTAAAATTTCTTTACAAGTATCAAGTGAATACTTATATACATTTATATGCTCAGTGTCACCTAAATCAACAATCTACTTGGATATGACATCCATGGAAGTGCCTTCAGTTGCCATGAATATAAAATCATCTCTTCCAAATTACTAATATATATTATTAGTATTATATATATATATATATATTTATGAAAAATGACTTAATTTTCGATAAATAAAGTAAGTTTTCTTATTGCTACATTGATAAAAATAACTCTTCTTGCCTTGTCTTGAAAAGAGAGCTGAAATTTTATTTTGAGTTTTTTTTTTATTTTGAGTTTTTTTTTTTTTTAAATCACTTCATAGGCAAGTCTTGCCATTATGTAGTTTATTTCGAATTCCTTTAACTTAATAGATTCCAATGCCACAATGAGGTAGTTTTAGGACTCAAGAAGATTCATAAGTAAGGTCATGAAAATATCACCATCTTTTAAAGGCTTTTCAAAAATTGCTAGTTAGATTGTAAGAGCCTTTATCTTATTGACATAAACCATGAGACCTTTACCTTCTTCTATCTTGCAAGTAAAGAATTTCTTCCTTGTAAAGATGATGTTGGAAAAGTTCTTGTTCTTGATAGCAATTATGCCAAAAGCCTTTTTTTCACGTCTTTTGAATTATTTTTTATTTTTTATTTTTTTATTTTTTTAGCATCTGAATGTATGCTTGGAGGCTCTTCACTTTTATCTATAATGTCTCAAAGGTCCAAAGATGCTGATAAAAGCTCCATTTTGACCTTCTAATACTAGAAATTATTTCCATTAAATTACTCAATCACTTTCAAACCTTCACCTTTATTAGAAGCCATATTTAAGAAGAAGACTATTAAAAAATATCAAGAAAAGAAGTCTCTATGTGTTCAAAGTACAACTACTTGCATAGCACAAAAAATAGTGTATGGGCCCATAACCTATTAAAAAAATACAACAAGCAAGACACAAGTAAGTAGAAATAAAAAATGTTGCTCAAAAGAGAAGAGTGGAATGAGATGCCTCTTGCCTCCAATACCTTTTACTTATAAGAAGAATTTACATCTATTATAGTTGAACTTCATCTATGATCATGTTCATCCTTCTTTCTTTTATCCAACTTAAACCTAGATTCCTCTTAACCTAGCTGCCACTTAAAACCTTAGCCACTACATTAGTAACTTATCTTCATTCTTTTACTATTCTTTGATCATTAGTAATTTATTCAAAGGTAATAATATCTTATTCTTACTTTAACAATAATAATGTACCAATAAGATAGAAGATTTTTTGCTATAAAAAAGATAATTAATAATGTATATCAAAGGTTTATTAAAATATTATTTAATAGATGTATATTACTAGAAGCCTTCTTGATGACTTTACTTGGTAAGGTTGCCATGTAGTACACATAATAATAAGTGGCAGAATAATATATATATATATATATATATATATATATATATATTGTATTCACCTTATTTCAATCAACTTTGTTTGCATGAATCAATTAATATTACTGAATAATGCCACATATAAGACTAATAAGTATTAAATGCCGCTCTTGCATATTGTTGGGCATAATTTTTAATAAGTCTTTTATAGTGGCACTTCTATTTATGACCTTGGAAGAAGTTGGAACTTATTGAATTGCACTTAAATAGTTGAAACAATTATTTATTGAAGTACCTTCACCTAATATCTTTGTTGTGGATTATTAGCTAATTCTAATTAATGCAATCAAAGGAATATTTCTATTTACAACCATTCTACTATGCCTTTGACATATTGACAAAAATATTGTAAAAAATTATAAGCAAGACTTTATAAATAAGCAATGGCAAGAATTTTTGTAAAGTCGGCACTTGGTAGTACTTGTGCATTCTAGGAAAAAAATTGAAGCACAATAAAGTATCTTTTTCAAGTCTTAGAATATAAATTTTTTTAAGGCAATTATGTACATTAAAAATATATAAATTGATGTATACAAAGATTTTTTTTTTTTGTGGATTGGAGAAATAATATTTGCCACTTTACTAACTTTGTGATCTTTGTAACAAAAGACATATATGATATGCTTAAGCAATAGCTTGGATGAAGCAAATTTGATTTTCTTGATATATACTAATGCATAGAGCTTTATATCAAAAACATATATAAGGAATATTTAATACAAATCTCTTGTAAAAAGATGCACATCTTGACATTTACAAATCTAATTCCTTGCAGTGAGATCTTTTAAGATGTCAACTAACTAATCTGTCATTATGCATTAAAGAAGATTTATAAGTAAGTTACTTATATGTTTGCATGTTCTAAGAAATAATGAGACTTGCAAAGGAACTTTTATAATAATGTTTGGTCTGCCATGCTTACATTTAATTTAAATTATGTTACATGAAGAGCAACATTTTAATTTCAATAACTTTGACTGCCATTGATACTTATCAAAGCTAGATGTAGTTATCTTTTTATTAAGAATGCATTCAATTTTTTGTCCAATATATTGGAAGAAGTTTTAACAACCATCAATAGCCTTCCACCACATCAAAAGATATTTATACTTATGGAACTCTAAACTATGTCACAACAATAGCCACAACTTATTGGTAAACCATAGATGGTGCAGATAAGAAGGCATCCACCATGGAAAAATGATACAAAAAAAAATCTTTTTGGATTTGAGGACTCCTAATGCAAAGCATTTAGAATATCTTGAGGTGCATGTAGTGATGTTGGATATTGACAAACAAACTGCAAGTACCCACAATATAGACACGCAACAATAAAATAAAGTTTAAATTCAAATTTTTCTTATTAGTTTTTTTGTTGCTATATATATACATTAACAACTAACAAGAAAAATATATATGATATGATATTACATAAGTTATAATAATTGATTCCACTAATAATAATATAATTAATAAACAAATACAAGCTATCTAAATAAAACTTAAAAATTTATATGTATATTAAAATAAGTTTATTTTATAATTAATACTCAATTAAAAATATAATTTTATTAACTTTAATTTATTATAATCTTTTAATTTATTTATTTTTATATATAAATGTATATAAAATAAGATAGAAGATTTAATACTTTTTTCAAAGATTTGATTCTTTTTTCAAGAATATTTTACATTGATGTTCATGGTTCTTTCTTCTTTTGGTGAATCATAATTTCTTACAATTTTATCTAAAGTATAGTAAAAATTTATTTTTACAAGAATTAAACAAATATAATTCATTATATATATATATATATACATATAAAAAATAGAGAAAGAAAGAGAAAAAAAAAGAGAGAGCATAATCTTTAACAAAAGAATTATCTTTAGCACAAAAATTATATAATGAGACAAGACATACATAGAGAATAAATGATAAAATGAATAATTGTTCATAAGAATTACATAATTTTGATGATATTTTTCATAAATATTTGAATGTATAATTTTCAATAAAAACTACTAGTCAGTGAGAGAGATGTAAGGATATATTATAATTTGAACCAGAGTTTTTTAATTGATTATTAGATATCTTTTTAATGGATCCATTTTTGAACTAAGATATTTATTATTTATAAATGTGAACTAGGGTAGTTTGGCAAAACGAAATAGGTGAAAGATACATAGCATAGATGCATTATGGTTGCATAATGTGATAAGGAAGATTTGGTAGGTTGCCTAAGTCAAGAAATTGCTATTAAAGAATTTCTAATAATCCAAGAAAAAAACTTCTAAAATGAGCTAGATGTGATGTGAACAAAGAGCCAAGAGATATTGTAGCTAGGTGTATGGACATAGCAAGAATACTTAATTTCTTTATAGTAGGTGTTAGATGATTGTTGTATAGCTTGAAATCAAACAAAAAACAAGTTAGTCTCTACAATCTTCAAAAGATCGATTACAAGGAAATTTTTAATTAAGGTTTGGCTAAAAGAAAAACAACTGAGGAGTTAGAAGGTTTTAGTTTGGATTATCACTCTTCAATAAGACAGTGATTCTATGGAGGCTCAAACACATGCAAAGAGGAAGCTTTTTAACTAGAATAAAGAAACTACAAGCTCCAAATATGACAATCAAACAAGAGGCAAAGCAAGCAATGCTAGTCCAAATAGAAGAAACATGAAAAGACTTAGAAGGATGAGGAGCATCACAAGGTTGACCCCTCAACAAATTGGTCATTACCTCAACAAAATGATAATTCTAAAAAAAATAAACACCATAGCCTTTACTCGGTTTACATGGTTTGATTTCTGTACACAACAAGGCTTGTAATGTCTGTGTGCAACAAGACTTGTAATGTAGGTTTGAAAAAGGAATATGTGGTGCAGTGAAAGTCACTGCACCACACTGGAGAATAGCAACAGAATGTGCGGTGTGGTACGATGCAAGTTGGCAAAAAAAAAATGCTAGTACACTTTTCCGCCAGTTTCAAATTTTCTTCCGAGGACAATACTTTGCAAGAGCCACTACCGCTTGGCCTTGCCCGTTGACCAGTCCGCAGGACCACCGAAGGGACCATCCTGCACTTGTGTCAAGTGGCAACTATCACATAAAAATACCAAACACTTTTTTAAGGTCATATAGTAATATAAGGTATGCTAGGTTTTAATTAAGATTTAAAAGATATTTATGAGATTTGTAGACGGTGCCTACAAAATAACTGAAATATTTTTTAATAGATTTCCAACAATTTAGGGATGCGCCATCAAAAAGATCAAATATGTTGGTGATATGAAAAAACAACTGAAAAAATATCGTAATGATATTTCATGTTTCTACATGAGGTACTATAAATCATGACAGAGATGTAGTATTACCCTCAGACACCGTCAAAAGTAGCATGTAGAAGAGCGGTATCCTAGTTCCACAAGCAAAGCCTCACCGACACAATTAGCTTCATCTCTCCAGTTGTGATCACGATCAACAACCATCCGTGACCTTTCCTTTCTTCCAAGGTGTGTGTGTCCAAAACGCTGCAGAATATTGTTTCCTACATTAGATGTATTGATGGGGGCCCATTGATAAACCTACACTGCGAGGTCAAGATGTCCCATTGAAGGGAGCTGCACATGACGATGCAGTGTCTAGAAATCAGCACACAACTGATGAGTATCCCCACAACTCTCTAAAACACAACATGAAATCCTCACCATGATTGTTACCGACAAGTCACCGACACACGACGAGGCTCAGATCGAACAAAGCAATGCTGGTGAATGCGCATGAAACACTTCAACGCTGCCTAATTTCATATGGAAAGAAGCTGCAGAGGTTCACTCCCGGTACGATGATCGACTAACCAGAACTGCTGTGCTTTCTAGTAGATTGAGTGCTTGAGAGTAGCATGTACCAACAACGCAGCTCTGGGTACAGCAAAAACAATTATGGGGCATCTTGTTGGGCTGTTACTGGGGCACTTACTGAGAACTAGTTTTGGATTCTACTTGCTCTTGGTTAGAATCAATGGGATAGTGACGAACCGATGGTGGTGTGATTGCCTGAGGTCTTGTCCTCAGCGGGGAGCTTTTGGAGAAGCTTGTCGATTGTGATGTCGAACGCATCCTTGGTTTTGTACTCGCCCGTCAGTTTTGTGTTTCTGTACAAGAGCCGCGGAAACATGGCGAATATATTTTCCTGTATCCGGGCGATCTCCTCCTTCGGAATGCGCTCCAGGTGCTGCATCACATCGTAGTGGTCGTTCACAACCTTATTTTCGTCTATCAGGATGGAATAGTCGCTGCCATTGCCTGGTAGATGCCACAAGTACATCTTCACAGCTTGATTCGTGTTGAAGAGGACTGGAATGCATCCCGTGATGAGAGAATCGAAGATGCCTTTGCGTGTGGGGCTGTCGCCTCCAGGTTCTAGACAGAAGACGGATTCGAGGGAGATCTTATAAATTGTCTGGGGCCGGAATACACAGAGCTCCGTGGAGCAAATGACGTGATTACAGGTTTTAGATTTGGAACACTGGTCGAAGAGCTCACCACGCACCATGCCCGTCATGTTTCGACTTCGGTCGGATGCAGCGAAAGAGATCAGCTTAGTGCGTTTCGCGACTCGGATCTTAGCCTCCCAGGCTTGCAACGCGGCCTCAGATGTGGGATGGAAGTTCGTAGGGTATGGGATGGCGATTGTGTCTGCCGCCCATTCGCTTCGCTCGATCATGACCTTGAAGACATTTTTCAGCTCCGGCTGCGAGAAGAGAGAGCTTCCCCAACCGTGCGTGGAATTGAAAAGCCGATTGTGGTCCCAGAAGATGCGGCCCATGACGATGAAGTGGCGCCTGCCGCCATAGCGCTGATATGGCGCCTGTTTGCCCAACCACTTGACGAATCGTGTAGTCAAGTAATCTGTTTCCGTCATGTTGGGATTCTTCAAGTTTCGAGTCAAATCGGGGCTGTGATAGAAGGGGACGTAGAAAATGGAAGCCTCGTTTGGGTCGTCAGTCAGGCAGGGGTAGGTCTTCATTCGGCTGTGCCAGGACATGTCTAGGGTGAACTGCTCAGTTCGATACCAAGAATCGGGGGGTTGGGTGATACTCGACAGGGGGTCGGACTTTCGCAGTCTCAATCGCACCCCAAATCCGCCGTTCTGCGCGTCTTCGCACATCGTCCACCACGTTGACCAGTTCTGGCAGTTTTTGATGATATCAACGGTGAACTCGGTTGGCGGGTCGTACATGTAAACGTGCCGGCCTTCGCATTCCTCCGGGGTGAGTTTGGTAGCTTCGAAGTTGTACCCTACGGGAAGATCTGGTCCAGCCGATTCACAACTCTCTAAAGCGTTCGTGGCGTATGACCCTAAAGATCTAATTCCTTCCTGACTTGGTTCAGCACTTTGTTCGCATTCTTGCCCGGCAATACCCCCTGATCTCAGAGTCTGCTTGAACCTCGATGAAGTTCGAGGTCCCAGTCGCATCTCATCATATCCAATCCATGTGTACAAAAGGAAAACCAAGACGGCGCCGATTGCGACGTATGCCCTCCGCCCTACAGCAAGTCTCGATTTCGTTGAAGCGCGGTGATTTCCCTTGGTGGCCACAGTGTTCCATTGCGGTGCATACCCCATAGTTTCAATTATAATTTCGAATATGCTGGATCTGTAAATGAATTCCCGATTCCCAATTTTTTTACTCACCGGTCTGACTATTGTGTCTCCATTGCCACGAGTGCCCCTCAGTAGAAAGGATGTCAAAATATCCGTTCGAACCTGTCAGTGGCGAGAATCAGGCTCTGAAATACGCATTACTCTAGCTACACGCATCTCCCCAATCCCTGCAATATAGCACAACTCCAGCTGAAAACGGCAAAAATCATTATGTACGGCTATTCTAGAGGCAAATGGGACACAAATAGCACTTTCTCGCAATCGGCTGGTTTTGGAGAATCTGTACAGGTTTTAATTGCAAAACATACTATGCCTTGGGTCCACAGAACAGTTGCTCTTTCTATTAAAATCTATCCATTCCGAGGGTAATAGACGTTGCCCAATGCAGTGAACCCCTGTGGGAAGGCAAGGTGCGGTTGAGTTCCAATATAACACTTTTGGATAAGGATTTAAAGAGAAATAAAATGAAAAAAAGTGGCCCCTACGAAAAAAACCTCAAGAGACAATCCTCACTTCGGGCCAAGTATCTTTCCCCTAGTGGATGCATTCCTAGGCCCCGACCCACGTAACACAGGCTCAAGTTCGACCCTCTCCGTTTCTATGGACCTCAGTGCCCTGATTGCGTCAATGTCACAAACGATGTAGGTTGTGGTTGACTATTCATTGGAACGGAAGAGGAGACTCCTTGACAACAGTTGCAGTGTATCAAATGAGGGGAAGCAACCAAAAATGGACAGGTTCGGGAAAACGACACCCCAACGAAAGTGTTTTTTCACTGGAAGGACGTCTGCCATCGCCACTGTTTCTCAACAACACGGGATTGCTTTTGACCCAGCGGCGTGTGCAGAACGTATGCTGTGTCACCAAAGCCATAGTGCATGATGGATTTGCAATCGTGGCTGTGCGATAATTTCTTCGACGTTTTTGTCAACTACAATCCCATTTGTCAAACTTTAGCAACGAGTTCCTAGATGAGATGAACACGGAAGGTGCCAGCAAAGGGATGGACTCCACTGATTCAGCTTAACGTAGAGGCCTCTTTTCGAATGGAGGCTAACACAAATAATATTTCCCCATGCAACGGGACGGAACAAAAGATGGACAATACCTGAATAGAAACCCGATTGATACCTAAGCTTAAGAACTAGAGAGAAGTTTGATCCGAAATCTGCGACGGCTACTTGATTTCTAATCCTTTGAAGATGTAAATGAGCACATATACTCGGCCAGGTAGAGCTCATGAAAATTGGGCACCTACAGCAGTTACTCGTTGCAAGAAAGGAGTGTTTTTTTCGTACTCATACGTCTCCAACACGGTATTTCCTTAGCTTCTGGATCAGCCATCACCTGTACGTTTTATGCTAGTCGAAACTATCGTGTTCGAGAGGCTGTGGTTGCGCTAACCAACAGGCGACACCACTGTAACCTTCATCCTCTCGACGGTGAGACACGAATTCTAGCGAGCGACGTTCAGTGCATCCAACCAACAAGTAAGACATCCTACCGACAACACAGATTCGCCGCTCATCCCAACGATTCATCACACATTCACTTGAACCAAGATCGTCACACCAACCTGTGCTGGTGACAGACTTCGAACTCAAACCCACAGGAGCAGGAGCCGTTCTACGGCATCAAACAGTTCATCGATCATCTAGGAGCTCGGCGACGCCCACAATTCGCCTCCACCCGAGCAGTCACATTCCGTCTTGAAACAAAACAACACGGGACCACTATCCTTGTAAGCAGATGAAGCTCCCGTGATTTTCTTACTAAGGCTCCCCTACTATCTGCTTTAACTCCCGTTCTCTACTATGGCTCTGGTGCATTCCACTTCACTACTTTTAGATCAACGAAGTGAGAGATGTAAGCAGGAAGAAAAACAGTGACGAGACAACAGTACAGCAAGCACCTTGTAAAAAGGGGTGCGAAAAGGTTTGCGTTTGAATGATTGAAAGGCATACCTCGTGCACAGATTGACCAGACTTGCGGAATACGGACTGCGTCCCCACTGCAGGTCTAGCTCGGCGCTCACCTGTAGTCCTCGGAATCTGGATAGAAATGTCAGAGATTTATTTTGACTAGAGCCCTGGGTTCCGGCATTGCATTGTCGCCTTCACCAGATTCTACAAAACCGTGATGGCAACGTGCAAAATTAGGTCATCCTTGTTGGAACATCCATCTCTACTTCATCATCGAATGAATATCGTATGGATGACCTGAGATCCGACATTTGTGGCGAATACTCAGATCACTGTTACACATGCACTTAAGCCTGCGACAGTGGTCTCGCAGCAAGTACGTAAGCTCCTATCTGTTTTGTTCTTTCATTTATTATTCTCTCAATCCTGTAAACTCGACGGCTCCAACTGAGCAACTGTCTGCAAATCCCAGTCATTCTCCGCCATATTTCCTGAGTTCCTTGTTCACCGCGCTCGCTGTCTCATGCTCTAGCCGATCGTTGCACGCGTTCCACTTCGTATGACAAAAGCATGCATCAACACCATTGCGATCTGTGGGCCCCACTGAACGCCAATTGGTATAACTGCTACTATTTCTAGCAGCCTTATTCTGGTTATACTTTCTGCGTTCAACTGTTTTTAATGCATGGTTGCCTCTTTGATTGTCCTCAGAAAACGAGTCAGGTTCATCTGAATAAATGCAAAAATGTTATTCTTGAGTTGCTCCAAGAGTTCCACTACTTCCACGTAGGCTTTATAGATACTGGTCACGAAACTGAAATGGAATCGTGGGTCCCATTTCTTTGTGGAGGAAAATTTATTAGTTTCATGGAAATATGTTAATGAAACGTTGCTGGGTTTTCGCTTCAGGTTTCTTTTCATCTTGTATAATACTTTGATTGTTACTACACAACAGACTCTTGGATGAATAACTCTACATACTACAAATTGCAGTCATGGTGTCATGAGGGTGTTTCATGTTTCTAGGACAATAGACACTTATTACAGAGAGCGTCATACTGGATGGACACTGTGGAATTGTATATAATCTAACTGAAAATAGGGGCCAATGAGAGAACGCCAACCTGGAAATCGACCTAAAATAAAAACTTTTAACGAAGATGAAGCCTAAGTTTTGGAGAGTGTTATTTGAGGCCACGAATGGTGGGCTTTTTTCCTGATTTAGTATGAAACTTTTTATTGTTCTTAAAGGAAAGAGTGATTAAGGCAAGTGTGTGTTGCCAGTAAAAAGAAACCATGAACGCAATCAGTCACATAAATTTATTTTCCAAATATTATCTTCAGAATATAAATATATATATATATATATATAGTATTTTTTGGAATATTCATATATAATGATCATATTTTATAATATTATAATAAATTTAAAAATTAAGTGTAAGTTACTCTTCAGGTTAAAATGTGGTTTAATTCAAAACCAAAAATTGTTATTATCAAATAGCAATTTTTGGATTAAAAAATATTTGTCCACAGTGAATCTTTATTTTTATTTTTTTTATTTTTTAGTTTTTTGTGACTACTTTATAATATAAATGTCTATGATTCTAAAATATTCACCATTGTTATTAAATGTTCTAACACGTTTTAAATGAACAATCAAATCATCATTTATAAAACCATATTATTCATGCTCAACTTTAGATTTACTATATTTAAACCAACATACTTGAACCTCATCAAAATAAATGTTGTATTTTTATTCTTAATATCTAATGTATTATTATTATTTGTAGTAGATACTATATATGATTTGACTAAAACTTGTGCATAAAATCTAATTAAAAATACCAATATATTGATATAATGAAAAATAATATAATTAAAGAATACTAATAAGAATAATCATATCATGTTAAAATTAGATAAGTACTATTGTGAAAAAATAAACTAAAATACTTAGATAAAAACTAAACTTATATAAAAGAGATCCTAGCAATAACAACAATCTATGATCAAGTTGGAATATGAGAAAGCACCTTCATGCATAAATTATAAAATGTTAATAATGAATTAATCAAAGCATAAAGTAAACACTAATAATCAAAGGAGCAAAAGAAGGACTAGAGAATCATACAAAAATGAAATTTTGGAGTAGATACTTTTTATTTTGTTTACATTCAATAATAAAATATTACTATAGATACATATTCAACTAGTCTATATATTAAGAATGCTCAAGGAGACAAATAGTGGTTCTCAATGGTTGCATAGATGAATCTTTATTTTCATCAAAAAAAATTATCTTTAAAATTTATAGGCCATTTTATAGAGTTCACAAGCCGTTTTATAGATCATTTTATAAAGCTTTGCATTGCAAAGTAAGTGTCATGGACATACACATGTAAACCAATAATTAGTGATATGATTTAGATAATAATAGGTAAAAGTAGGTCAATTCCATAATATCTTCTATAGAAGCTTCCTAAAAGCTTTATAGACGCTGCTTTAACTATATAGGTGTCTTTCATTGACTTTTTAGATTAGAAATGTGATCAACAAGTTGGCCATGTGCCACACATGTTGATAGCTTGAAGAACAAGCTAACTATGTGGCCCATACATAGAAAACTTGCCTTATAAGCTAAGGCATGTGTCTTGCAAAGTCAATACATATTACAGGTCCTATAGAACATTGCCACATAGTTAGCTCCTAGTTAGATAGTATATATAGAGGCAAGAATGAAGCCTTTTTCATTCTTGTTAATTCCTTTCTTGCTTCTAGTCTTGTTTCAAGAGTCTGAAGTTTTCTTTTCTTTCGCAATAAGCCATTCTAGTTTCTTTTTAATATAAGTACTTCTTTATTTCTATTGTCACTTTTTTTTTGACACATATTTCATTGATTTATGCATTATCTTCCAATTCATGTCATTGATAAATTGATAAGAGTACACTTACAATATCAGAGCTTTCTCTTGTCTTCATTAATAGTGGATTGTTCTTTTTTTATGATAAGACATAAGCTTATTAGAAGTTGTGGATCACCCTCTTCTAAATTGATATTGTTCTTAATATTTTCTCTGTCGTCAAGTCCTTTTTTTTACTTATCTTGAGTAGTATTAGATATTTATTTAATTGTTACTATGATAGAGCTTATTGAAATGAAGAGTGCAATGGCACAAATACAAGAGTAATTGAGGGAGTTGATGCTTATAATGCATTAACTTAGCTTACTACGACAAAGATCAATAAGAATGATAGGAAGTGAGGATAAAGAGATGATTAGAGCTACTTCAACATCTGTACCAAATCATGTCCCTCTACCTACAATGGAATATCTTTCAAGTGCTAGAAAATCAAAAGTTACCTTGCTCGAGAAGTTTGATGGTACAAGATCCAAATTTCGAAGATTTGTCAATCAAATATAACTTGTGATTGAACTTCAACTTTAAAGCTATCCAACTCCAAGATCACAAGTTAGATTTATCGGTATACTTCTTTCAGGTTCAAGACTATCGTAGTTTTTGTCTTTTCTTGAATGATGAGATCCAATATTAGATAACTTGGAGGCATTTTTGGTAGAATTTTAGTCTATGTATGGAAAACATCATGCAATTCATGTTGCAACCAACAAGATTTGTATTTTACGATAAGACAATCAATCTGTAATATTATATGCTTCATAATTTTGACAACTTGTAATTGATATCAAGTGGGATGATGCACTTATTAGCCAATTTCTCTATCGATTACAATATGAAGTAAAGAAATTGATGCTCAACTTATCTGATCCTCAAACATTGAATCAAGCAATTGACTTTGTTGTGAAGTATGACAATCGACTTTTTGAATTTCAATCTGAGAGTCATACAAGTAAGCCTCAATATTACTACAATTTGATGGCAACATCAACATCTCTTCTATACATACATTCAGAAGTAAAGGATATATAAATTAATGCAGTATGTTTTAAATCTCTTACCGAGCAAAAAAAGACTTATCACCATCAAGAAGGATTGTGCTTATATTGTAGAGAATCTAAATATATTGCTCAATATTGTCCATAGAAGTGATGAAATCACAAAACGGGGAGCACATCTGTCAAAGAAGATAATGTGTTAGAAAATAAATTTGTCCAACTACAATAGGGACTGTGAGGCTGGAATCTTGTAAAATTTCTAATGAAGGTCCTATCTTCTCCTCAAAACCTTCTCCTTGTTTTATAGTAGATGTGCATTTAGGACCTAATAATTATAAAGCTTCCGCCTTATTAGATTCAAGAGCCTTAGCTTATTTCTTAGATGTAGAATTTGTTAAAAGTCATAAAATATTGTTAGTACAAAAAACTAAACCTATTCATGTAGAAGTCATAGATGGTTGTCCGTTGTCTTTTGGAGATGTTACTCATGAAACACTTCCTATAGATGTAGCAATAAATGCTCATAGTAGTTGTGTAATCTTTAATATAATTAGATCTCCCTCTAATTCAGTCATTTTAAGTTTATTATTGTTAGAAAAGTATAATCCTTGCATAGATTTGATTTTTCATATCATAGAAAGTCATAAGTTTAGTACAATAAAACCTATGTTTGTAGGTGCAAAAGCTTTCTTGCATGCTACAAAAGAATGATCACCTTGTATCATTTACGCCACTCTTATTTCTAATGATGCAAAGACTTAAAGTGGCATTTGAAGCTAATATCAAGAGTTTTAAGATGTATTTGAGGAGAAGAATATGGATATTCTTTCAAAACATTGTCCCTTTGATTGCTCAATTGATCTTAAAAAAGGAGCACAACTGCCATTTGGACCAATCTATAATTCATCACAAAATGAATTGGCTGTAGTCAAGGAATACATTGAAGAAAATTTGGCCAAGAATTTTACATGCCATTCCAAATTTTCAACATGAGCTCCAATCTTATTTGTGAAGAGGAAAGATGGATCATTGCGGATATGTGTTGATTATTGAAGACTCAACAAGATTACCATCAAGAATAGGTATCCTCTACTTTTGATATCTGAACTTCTTGATTAACTGAATCAAACTAAGATCTATACATAAATAAATTTATGGAGAACATATAATTTAGTATGTATTAAAAAAAGAGATGAATGGAAGATTGCATTCTAAACTAGGTATGGATATTTTGAATACAATATCATACCTTTTGGACTTATAGATGCATCGATAGCTTTTTAACATCTAATGAATGATATTTTTTTGAGAGTTTTTAGATAATTTTATTATTTTTTATCTAGACAACATCTTGATCTATTTTAAGAATATAAATAAACATAAACTTCATGTTCATCATGTGTTATAAAAATTAAGAGATGCAGAACTCTATACCAAGATAGAAAATTTTGTATTCTACACAACTCAAGTTAACTTCTTAGGATACATCATTTCAAATGATAGATTTGTGATGGATCCTAAAAAAGTTGAAATTATTATGGATTAGAAGATTTAAAAAAATAGTAAGAGATGTTTAATGCTTTTTGAGTTTTATTAATTATTATCGAATCTTCATCAAAGAATTCTCTCAAATTGTAGTCCCATTTACATGTTTGACTTACAAAGACAAACTTGAGTGGAGCAAAGAAATTCAAGCATTTTTTGAATCTTTAAAGTTAGTCTTTATTTCTGCACCAATCTTATATTGTATCAACTTTTTTAAGGCATTTTTTATGAAAATAGATGCATCTAACCTTGCTTTTGGTGCTATATTATGACAAATGAAAATAGATGATAAACTTCATTTAGTAGCTTTTTATTTTAGAAAATTTTCAGTAGCTGAGATTAACTATGAAATTCATGACAAAGAACTTCTTGCAATCATGGATTCATTTCAAGAATGGCATCATTATTTAGAAGGTGCTTCCAATCCAATCACCATATATATGAACTATAAGAATGTCAAGTACTTCATGTCAGCACGTATTTTGAATTGTCGCTAAGCTCGTTGGAGCATGTCTTTATGAAGATTTGGTTTCAAGATCACATATCAATTTAGAAAATAGTAAGGTTTGTCAGACGCTCTTTATAGATATTCTTATCTTATACCAAAAGAAAGAGATGCATCTTTAATCAACAAAGAATGATTGTTTTGAAGCCAAAGTATTTTCATCTTCGAGTAATGAAATCAACGTTGATTGTTGATTCAACTTTTGTGAAACAAATCCAATCAAGTATGTCTTCTGATCTTCTTGTTCACAATATTAAGAATCTTTCTTTTAAGTCTGAAGATACTTCAAAGTTTGAGTTCAAAAACAACCTACTCTATTTCAAAGATCGATTATATGTTCCAAAAGGAGAAGCACAATTATGTATTCTTTAAGTACATCACAACTTTCTAGCAACAGGATATTTTGGATACAATAAGACTTTAGTGCTTATAACTAGAGATTTTTGGTGGCTACAAATGTAAAAAGGTGTGAAAGACTTTGTTCAGTCATGCAACGTTTGTTTAAGATCAAAAACTCCTTGTCATCAACTTTATGGACTTCTTCAATTATTATCCATTCTAGAACAACCATGGTCTTTTGTTTCTATGGAATTCATCATAGATCTTTCAATCTCACATTCTTATGACTCTATATTTGTGATAGTAGATCGTTTTACTAAAATGGCATATTTTGTACTATGTACAAAATCTATCACAGGTGAAGAAATAGCTAAACTCTTTCTTAACAATATCTATTGCTATCATGGATTATCCAAAGATATTATATTGGATAGGAAAATTCAATTTATATCAAGATTTTGGTGAATTCTATTGAAGATTCCAAAAATAGATATAAAAATATCTTCAACATTCTATCCTTAAATTGATGGATAAATAGAGCATATTAATCAATTTTTAGAGCAATATTTAAGATTTACCATCAACTACCAAGAAGTTGATCAGACAACTCTTTTTCTGTTGGCAAAGTTTGCTTGTAATAACATAATTCGTTCTTCTACAAAACAAACACCTTTCTTTGCCAATTATGGTTATCATCTATAACTTGATATTTTTGACTTTTCAAAAGCTAATAATCTTGCGACAAAAGATTTGGCAAATTATTTGTCAAAGCTATATGTAACAATAAAGGCGCAGTTAAAAGAAGCTCAAGAACAATAAAAGATCAATGCAGATGTCTATCAAAAGGAACAACGACCATTCCTCATAGATGATAAGATATGGTTACTTTGTCACACTATCAAGACTACTCATACTTGTGACAAGTTGGACTATTGTAAGCTTCCACAATTTTCTATTACTTCACAAATCAATTTAGTTGTATATTATTTACACCTATTGGAGTCAATGAAAATCCATCCAATATTTCAAGTGTCTCTTTTTAAACCATACAAGACAAAGGATATACCAAAAAGAAGATACTTACTACCTCTTCCTATAGAAGTAGACAATAATAAAGAATTTGAAGTGGAAGAAGTCTTAGACTCAAGGCGATGCCAAAATAAGTTAAAATATCTTGTTTATTGGTGTAAACACAATATTAGTGAATGTACATGAAAGCCAGCAAAGAATCTTGCAAATGCAGCAAAGAAGATGGAGGCTTTTTATCAACGACATCCATCAAAATCAAAATAAAGACTTTTCTTGTAAAAAAATAAGTTCTAAGTAAGATAACATTCTACTTTCAATCCTTGTTTATAGCTTCTTTGTATTTTTGATGCTATAGAAGTAGAGAACCAACAACTAGTGGATTCAATTGAAGAGCTTTCATTACCTGACTTACTAGATGAGACATTGTAATTGTCACAACCTTCAAGATGTTACAATTGAGATAAAGATCTTTAAGAATGACATGTTTTCTCTTGAATAGATGGCGAGATATAATGCGTTTGATATGACAACATTAAAAGAGACTCTCAATTTTTGATAATTTTATTAGAGGTAAAAATAAGACTTGATAGTATTCTAAATGTTTTATTTGAAGGAAGTTATGAAGGCCTCAACAACGATCAAATAACAAGGTAGTCTTCCCACTCTAATATGAAACACTATTGATGGCTGAGACGACCTATCAACTATCTTCAAAGAGAACAAAGATCAAAGTATGTGGCAAATATAATTTGCTATATTTTAAATTTTCTTAACATATAAAGACCGCTTCTTATGAAGCTCGTTCCTAAAAATTTAATATTCTGTAGAGATAGAATGTGATTCTTATTTATTACATATATCTTTCTTTATTTTCATTAAAAAAATATAATATTATCAAGAAATAACCTTACATTTTACTATTGATCATAGAAAGTTCACAGGACATTTTATATTGTCATAGATTGCTAGTGATAGCTCAAAGTGACAAGAAGGAGATTGAGTATGACAATGATAATGTCTACTCTATATAATTAACTTTATTATTTTTTTTAATTATTTTTCTATATTTATATATTCATTGTTGCTATCATTGTTATTTTGCACATTTTTTTACTAAGTGATTTTACATTTTTTTCTATTTATTTTTTCTTTGTGGCAACAATATTAGTAAAGTAGAGACAATCTAAGTTACAAATGCTAGAAAGAGAGCTACTTCCAAAACCAATAGTGATTCCAAAAGATGAAACTATTATCATTCTTAATGTAGTTTCACTTTGATTGCCTTCTCTTTTTAATTATATTTACTTACTTATTTTTAACTCTACTAAGTAGCTTAAAATATTATTATTTCAACTTCTTATTTTTGATTTAGTTTTGCCAAGAAAACTAAAAGAAGAAGGTCTGCTGCTAAAAAGAAATTAAGTAAAGACAATATTAGAAAAGAAAAAAAAAACATCAAAATTTTTAAAGTTGCCTAAAAAGGTGACATTCAAAAAGTCAAAAGATGACAAAGAAAAAGCTTCTAAATCTCATTCATCGAAGAAGAAGAATAATACTAAGCAATTTATTTTGAAGAAGGGTAGGCAAAGATCAAAAAAAGTTACATCATTGAAGACTCTTACATCTAAGACCAAAGGTAATAGAAAGTAGTGATAGCTCATCAAAAAGTTGACCATTAACATGCAAAGTTATTTTACAAAAGAATCAAAGTGAATCAAAATTAAGCCAATCTCAAAGGAAAATGGGACCTATATCACTTGCTTTTGAAAGATTTATTTTATAAAAAGAGGATATCCAATTCATTGAAACTAATATAAGAAAGAAGTTTGATGGTGTGATTTATGATAGAAAAGTAATTAGATATGATTTAAAAATATAATTTTACAAGGTATAAAAATATATATATTTTTTAATTGTAAGATTATTATAGACTAATGATGATTTGATATATGGAATTTGTCTAGTTAATTAATTCTATATCATGTCTTTCTGTATGTAGAATAATATGTAGGCTAAAGTACATATAACACATAATATCCCTCATTTGCATTAGGTCATGACATTTTACATGAAATTCTTTTAGATTCAAAATCTTACTATGCCAAAGATATGAACCTCAAAGAATTAAGATCAATATACTCTTTTGTGACTTAAAAAGACTAAAAAATCACTTAAAGATGATATAGTATTAAACTAGATTAGCTATTTCCAAAGATAAGAAGACTAGAAAGTCTTGAAACAAGACTAGGGACTAGAAAGACATTGACAAGAGTGAAAAAACTTCATTCTTGCCTCTATATATACTATCTAATTAGGAGCTAAGTGATGACATTCTACAAGACCTTTAATATAAGTTGACTTTGTAAAACATATCTTAATTTATAAGGCAAGTTTTTTATAGGTATGCCACATAATAAGTTTTTTTTTATAAACTATCAATATACATTACATGTAATTATCTTATTAACAAAGTTTTTAATTTATCAATCAACTATAAACTCATATAAAGTCAATACCATGTCTATGAAGATTGTAAGAGGCTTTTTTAGAAGATATAAAATTAATTTAGTTTTACTTATTTCTACCTAATCATATAAATAATTATTGAAATAAATATGCATGTCTATGACATAACCCTCCATTCTAGGGGCAAGTTTTCATGAAGAGCAATCATCATCTTTCATAAATCTTATTATTCTTTATCTTGATTTTGATGGATGTCATGAATAAAAAGCCTCAATCTTCTTTATTGCATTTACAAAGACAAAGAGACTTGATTTTCTAATGAAATAACCATACATTGTTGTTATTAAGGACATGAATATTGAAGAAAGAAATCTTCAAAAGAACTAAAAAGTCACTCAAAGATGATATAATATTGAACTAGAATGGCTAGTGCTAAAAACAAAAAGACTGAAAAGTCTTGAAACAAGACTAAGGACTAAAAAGGCATTGACAAGAGTGAAGAAGGCTTTATTCTTGCCTCCATATATACTCTTAATTAGGAGCTATGATGCAATGTCTAATAGTACCTCTAAAATATGTTGACTTTTGAAGATACGTATGTCAACTTGCAAGACAAGTTTCTATATGTATATCACATAGTTAGCTTATTCTACAAGCTACTAATATGTAGTTAATTTTTTGATCAAATTTCTAAGCTACCAATCAACTACAAATGTATGTAAAGTGAAAGCAATGTCTATGAAGCTTTTAAGAAGCTTTTCTAAAAGATCTTATGAAATCAATCTATTTTTATCTATTTTTACATATTCCTACCTAATCATATAACTATTTACTAGAATATCCATGTGATATTACTACCCCTTTTAGAGGCAAGTTCTACAAAGAGTGGTCTTCATATGTTGATGAAATCCGAGATGCGGCAAATTATATTTGCTACATACTACAATCTTTGTTTTTTTTGAAGATGGTTGATAAGCCATCTCAGTGATTGATAGTATTTCATATTAAGGCAAAAAGACCACCCTGTTATTTAGTTGTCTTGATGCTTTCATAACTTCCTTCAAATAAAACATTTGGAATATAAGCAGGAATTGTTCCTAGCTTTAATAAAATCACCAAACATTGAGAGTCTCTTTCAAGATTGTGATTTCAAATACAATATATCTCGCCATCTATTTAAGGAAAGATATGTCATTTTTGAGGATCTTCATCTCAATTTTGTCATCTTAAAGGTTGTGACAATCACAATATCTTGTTTGATAATGCTGCAAATGAAAGCTCTTAGATTGAATTTGCTGGTTGTTGGTTCTTTATTTCCTTAACTACACACAAATTACAAAATATGATAGAAAATTGAATGTTATCTTTTTTTGGTCTTGTTACTTTTATAGCAAAGATTTGCTATTCTTCATCTTCATTTTGATGGATGTGATTGATGAAAGGCTTCAACTTTCTTTGCTACATTTGTAAGATTCTTTGATGGCTCCTATATGCATTCACTAATATCATATTTGTGCCAATGAATAAGATATTTCAATCTATTTTGGTGCCGCCTTGAGTCTAAGACTTCTTCTACTTTAAACTCTTCATTATTATCCATTTCTATAAGAAGAGGTGGCTTTTGTCTTCTTCTCGTGATATTCACTATTTTATATGGTTCAAGAAAGGACATGTAAAATACAAAGTAGATCTTTATAGACTTCAGTAGATGTAATTGATAAGCAATTGGATTGATTTATTCACAAATAAAAAAAGGTCACAACCTACAATAGTCCAACTTATCACAAGCACAAATAGTCTTGATATTGTGACAAAGTAATCATACCTTGTCACTTCTATTGAATTATAGTTGGTCCTTGTAATAGGCATCCGCATTGGTCTTTTGTTGTTCTTCAGCTTCTTTTAATTGTATCTTCATTGTTGCATATAGTTTTGACAAAAAATTTACTAAATCTTTTGTCATAGGATTATCAACTTTTGAAAAGTCAAAAATATGAAGTTATAGATAATAACCATAATTGGCAAAAAAAAAGGTATTTGTTGAGTAGAAGAATGTATCAAATTATTATATGCAAAGTCTACCAATAGCAAAAGAGTTGTTCAATCATCTTAATGATAATTGATGGTTAACTTCAAATACTACTCCAGAACTTGATTCACCCATTTTATTTGTCCATTAATTTAAAGATGAAAAGTCAAAAAGAGCTTTATATCTACTTTTAGAATCTTAAATAGGATTTTTTAAAATCTTGATACAAATTGAGTCCCTCTATTTGATATAATATCCTTTGGCAATCCATGATAGCAATAGATATTATTAATGAAAAGCTTAGTTGTTTTTTCACCTAAAATAGATTTTATATATAGTATAAAATATGCCATTTTAGTGAAGCAATCTACGATTACAAGTATAGAATCATATAAACTTGAA
Organism: Physcomitrium patens; assembly: GCF_059467195.1. Classification (NCBI taxonomy): domain Eukaryota; kingdom Viridiplantae; phylum Streptophyta; class Bryopsida; order Funariales; family Funariaceae; genus Physcomitrium; species Physcomitrium patens. Next base: position 10,861,375 of record NC_143427.1, on the reverse strand, counting down.
TTTAAAAGATTTATAATAAAATCTATAGAAATAGAAGACCATGATCGTTAAGGTATAGGCAATGGTTGGAGAAGTCCATAAGATCAATAAAGAAGAGTTTTTGATCTTGAACAAATATTATACAATTTAACAAACTCTTTTGCCACCTTTCACATTTGTGGCCACCAAAAATCTCTCGATATAAGCTCTAAAGTCTTATTATATCTAAAATGTCATATTGTTAAAAAGTCATGACGTGCTTGAAGAATATATAAATATATTTCTCTTTTAGAACATATAGATGTCCTTCAAAGTAGAGTATGCTATTCTTGAAGTCAAACTTTGAAACATCATAAGACTTAAAAGAAAGATTCTTAATATTATGAACAAAAAGATCAGAAGACATACTTGATTGAATTTGTTTGACAAAGATTGAATCAATAGTCATTATTGATTTTATTGCTCAAAGATGAAATTATTCTGACTTCAAGAGGATTTTTTTTATTGATCAAAAGATATGTCTCTTTCTTTTGATGCAAATTAAGAGCATCTAGAAAGATCATCTAGAAAGAGCATCTCATAAATCTTATTGTTTTTTAGGTCAATATGTGATCTTGAAATCAAATCTTGATAATGACATGCTCCAAAGGACTTGGCCATGATTTAAAATATGTATTGACATGAAATATTTTAGGTTCTTATAATCTATATATATTTTGACTAGACTTGAAGAGCCTTCTAAATAATGATGCCATTATTGAAATGAATCCACAATTGTAAGAAGTTCTTTGTTATGGATGTCATAGTTAATCTTGATTTCTGAAAATTTCTTCAAATAAAAAGCTACTGGATGGAATTTGTCATCTATTTTTATTTATGACAATACTACAGTCAAGGCAAAGTTTGATGCATTTGTTTCCATAAAAAATACCTTAAAAAAGTTAATGCAATACAAAGTTGGTATAGAAGTAAATTCTATCTTTAAAACAACAAACAATAATTCGGCTTCTTTATTCCACTTAAATTTGTCTTTACAGGTCAAACATGTGAGTGGAGCAACAACTTGAAAAAAATTCTTGATAAAAATTTGATAATAATTGGCAAAGCACAAAAAGCATTATACATCTCTTATTGTTTTTGAAATCTTTTAATCTATGATAGTTGGACCTTCTTTGGATCTATCATTAGGCCTTCATTGAAAATGATATATCCCAAAAAGTCAACTTGAATAATATAGAATACACACTTTTCCATCTTTGCATATAATCCTACATCTCTTAGTTTTTGTGATACATGACAAATATGAACTTCATGTTCTTTTGAGTTCTTAGAATAGATTAAAATATTATCTAAATAATAGACAACAAAATCATCAAGAAACTCACAAAAAACATCATTTATTAGATGTTGAAAAGTAATTGGTAAATTTGTAAGTCCAAAAAGCATGACATTATATTCAAAATATTCATACATATTTCGAGAAGTAGTCTTCCATTCATCTCCTTCTTTGATATGGACTAGACTATATGTTCCTCATAGATTTATTTTTTTATAGATCTTTGCTTGATTTAGTTGATCAAGAAGTCTTGAAATCAAAGGTAGAATTTACCTCTTCTTGATAATGATCTTATTAAATCTTTAACAATCTACACACATTCATAGAGATTTATCTTTTTTCTTCACAAATAAGATATGAGCACCAGTTGGAGATTTAGAATGGTGTATAGAGTTTTTAGCCAAGTTTTCATCAATCTACTCTTTGAGTGCAATCAACTCATTTTGTAATAAGCTATAGATTGATCCAAATGATAGTTGAATTTTTTCTTAAAGATTGATAGTATAATCATAAAGATGATGCTCATAAGAATATTTATATTCTTATTTCAAAAATATCTTAAAAATCTTGATATTGACTAGGAATATCACTTGATATCTTTTGACCATCAATAATAGGCATGGCATATATAGCAAAAGATGGCCCTTCATTTGCAGTATGCATAAAAGCTCTTGTACCTAGCAATAAAAATTTGGATATACTAGACTTATGGATTTCTACTTTCCTAGCAAGACCTTGAGCCAAACTATAGAAGAAATCAATATTGTAAGAAATCTAATCTATTTGAGGGTTATATCTTTCTAATCACAATAATCCTAAAATGATTGTGTTAGAAGGAGATTAAATCACATTAAATATTACTAAACTATTGTGACGACTAATTGCTACTTCTACAAGAATAATTTTATGTGTAACATCCTCAAAAGTCAATGAATGTCCATCTATTATTTCTACATGCAGAGATTTGATTTGCTTAACTAAAGATATATCTTATTTTTTGACATTGTCTTCATCTATAAAACATGCCGAGGCTACTGAATCCAAGAAAACTAAGACTCTGTGATTTTTTGGTCCTAAACAAACTTCTATTGTAAAATAAGATGAGGGATTTGAGGAGAGAATAGGATCTTTACTAGATACTACACATGATTTTAGCCACATGATCCCTATTGTAGTTGGAGCAATTCATTTTCTAACTCATTATCTTTTTTGGCAATCATGCTTTTTATTTTATAATTACATTGTTTCTTTGGATAATATTGAGTAATATGTTTAAATTCTCTACAATATAAGCATAAGCTCTCTTGACATCATCGATTCTTTTCTTACTTTGTGAGGGATTTAAAACGTACCATATCAATTTGCATTGATTCTAGCTTTGATAAATAAGTTTTTGAAAACTTAGGAGCTGCTGTCATTATTTGATTTATTCTTCTCTAGCCATATCTTTGTTCTTGACATCTTTCAAATAATCGATTGTCACATGCAATGGCTTGAATAATAAATTGTTCTAAAGATTATGTCTTTGGCATTGTTAGTAATAAGTCTTTGATATTATCCTTCAACCCATATCAAAATTGATTGATAAAGGCTTTGTCATTCCAGTCCACGTTGCAAGTAAGGTTTTGAAATTTAACAGCATATATGGTGGCTGACTATGATCTTTGCTGTAAAGATAAAAGCTTGGTCTTTATTACTCTTTCTCAATCACTTTCTCCAAATATTGCCATAAATACTTCTAGAAATGAATTCAAATCATAAAAGAGTCGCAAATCTTTTTCCATTAAAAGTGCAAATTAATAAAGGGTACTTCTTTATAAAAAAGTATCTATAAATTTGACTTGAATAAATCTGTTGGAGTATTAAAAAGGATGCAACCTTAGATAGAACTTAACTTGTTACAAAAATCTTTGAAATTTTGATCTTGTTCTATCAAACTTCTTATGCATACTAATCTTTATTCTTGTTATACTTGTAGAAGTAAAACTCGCTTGATTTACTTGTGAGGTCAATCTACTTGCTTCCTTCAATTGCACAACTTTTTGACATAGACTCTGAACTTCTTTCATAGGAGTAGGTATAGTACCTCCATGATTCTTGTTGAAAATATATGAAATTTCTATTCTTAAAGTGTTGACAAGCTCATGAAGATTTGTATTAGTTACAAATCTATTTTTACTTCTATTAAGAGTAGTATCTATAATCTTTCTTTCTATAAAATACTCAAATAAATATAAAAAGTTAAATTAGAAGAAAATAATCTGCAATCTCTAATAAAAGTTTTTACAAAATATAATCTACTATCTTAAAAGAAAAGATCATTGTTAGAAAAGAAGATTTTTTGTCTAAAGGTGGATAGTTTGTAATCTTCAAAATACAACAATAGAAGTGAGGCAATCTACTCACTTCTTCAACAAGATAAAAAATAATATGTTAGCACTCTTGTCAAACTGTCAAGGACATGAATATTGAAGAAAGAAATCCTCAATACATTCTTGTGTCACTCAAAAGAACTAAAAATTCACTTAAAGATAATATAATATTAAATTAGAATGGCTATTGCCAAAAACAAGAAGACTAAAAAGTCTTGAAACAAGACTAAGGACTAGAAAGGTATTGACAAGAGTGAAGAAGGCTTCATTTTTGCTTCTACATATATTCTTAACTAGGAGCTATATTGGGATGTCCTATAAGACCTCCAAAACATGTTGACTTTATAAGAAACATATCTTAATTTGTAAGACAAGTTTCTATATGTGCGCCACATAATTAATTTGTTCCACAAACTACCAATATGTGGTTAATTTTTTGACCAAGATTCTAACCTACCAATCAACTACAAACACATGTAAAGTCAAAGTAGTATCTTTGAAGCTTCTAAGAAGCTTTTCTAAAAAGTCTTATGAAATTAATATACTTTTATCTATTTTTATCTATTTTTATCTAATCATATAACTATTTATTAGAATATCCATGTATGTCTATGATAATTGTGGTTGTTCTTTGCAATAGGCATCCACATTGATATTTTTTCCTTCTTGGATTTTCTTTAATTGCACCTTTATTATTTCATATAATTCTAATAAATAATTTGCCAAATCTTCCCTTACAGGATTCTTAATTTTAAAAAAATTAAAAATATGAAATTAAAGATGATAATTATAATTGGTAAAAAAATATTTATTATATAGAAAAATATATTAAATTATTGTGTATAAATTGTGCCAATGGCTAAAGAATTGTTCAATTATTTTGATGATAATTGATAGTATGCCTTGAATATTGTTGCAAAACTTGATTCAGTCATTTTTTTTGTCTATTAGTTTAAAGATGAAAGGTTGAAGATAATTTTATATTTACCTTTAATATCAAAAATATGGTTCTCCAAAACCTCCATATAATTTGCATCCTTTTATTTGATATTAAATCTTTTGGCAATCTATAATAGCAATAAATATTGTTAAAAAATCTTAGATCTTTTTTTGCTTAAAATAATTTTTGTACGTAGTAAAAAATGTATGATTTTGATTAAGCAATATATAATCATGAATATAGAATCATATAAACTTGAATTTGAAAGATCCATAATAAAATCTATAGAACTAGAAGACGATGGTTGTTATAGAATAGGCAATTATTGAAGAAGTCTATAGGATCAATGATGAGGAGTTTTGAATCTTAAAAAAATGTCACATGACTATATAAAGTCTTTCACAGCCTTTGTTATTTGCAGCCACCAAAAATCTCTAAATATAAGCTCTAAAGTCTTATTGTATCCAAAATATTCTATTATTTAAAAGTTTTTACATGCATAAAAAAGACATAACCATGCTTAACTTTTTGGAACATATAGGCTTCCTTCAAAATAGAGTAGGTTGTTTTTGAACTCAAACTTCAAAGTATCATAAAACTTAAAAGAAGTCTTTTTGATATTATGAATAAAAAGATTAGAAAATATACTTGTTTGAATTTGATTGATAAAGATTGAATTATTAATCAATTTTGATTTTATTGCTAAAAGATAAAAATGCTTTGACTTCAAGAAAATCATTCTTTATTCATAGAAAGCTGCATTTCTTTCTTTTGATACAAGATAAGAATACCTAAAAAGGTCGTTTGATAAATCTTATTATTTTTTGGATTAATAAGTTATCCTAAAATCAAATCTTGATAAAAACATATTTCAGCGAGCTTTGCAAGGATTCAAAATATGAGCTAATTTCAATTGTTAAAAATTCCTTAGAATAGAAAACTATTAGATGGAACTTTTCATCTGCTTCTATTTATGATAAAATAGCATCCATATAAAAATTAATTGTGCTTATTTCTATAAAGAATGCCTTAAAAAAGTTATTTTAATAGAAGATTGATACAAAAATAAATTTTTTCTTCAAAGCTTCAAAAGATGATTCAATTTTTTTGCTTCATTCAAGTTTGTTTTTACATGTCAAACATATAAGAGGAGCTACAACTTGAAAAAAGTTCTTGATAAAGATTTTATAATAATTAGAATATCTCAAAAAATATTACATATTTTTAGATATTTTTAAAATATTCTAATCTATGATTTTTTTTGACCTTTTTTGAATCCTTTATAATATCATTATTTGAAATGATGTATCTTAGGAAGTCAACTTAAATAGTGTGAAATAGATACTATTCCATCTTAGCATATAATCCTATATCTTTTAATTTTTATAACACATGATATACATAAAATTCATATTTTTTTATATTTTTTAAGTAAATTAAGATGTCGTCTAAGTTATAAAGAATAAAATCATCAAGAAATTCATAAAAGATATCATTCATTAAATATTAAAAAGTAGCTAATGCATTTGTGAGTCCAAAAGGCATAATATTATATTAAAAATATCTATAATTAATTTGAAACAAAGTTTTTTATTATCTTTGAGATTATCTTTAAAGCCACATTGAAATTCATTGATTAAGGCTTTGTCATTCTAATCTACGTCATAAGTAAGATTTTGGAATTAAGTAAGAAGTATAGTAGCTAAATATAATCTTTATTATTGAGATATGAATTAGGTCTTTATTATTCTTTTTTATTTTTTTTAAAAATAAAGCCATAAATACTTCCAAAAATGAATTCAAATTATAGAATAATTATGAATCTTTTTTCCATCAAAAGTGTAAACCAAGAAAGAGTACTCCTAAAGAGAAGTGCTTCAATGAATCCAACTTAAGTAAATCCATCAAAGTATTGAAAAAGATATAAACTTAGATAGAACTTTACTTATTGTAAAAAACTTTTAAATTTTGATCTTATTCTATTAAAATTTTTCGACATAATTATCCTTACCTCTTTTATACTTGTAGTAGTAAGATTTTTTGAATTTAGTTGTCAGCTTGATTAACTTGCTCCTCTTAATTGTACAACTTTTCAATGTGGATTTTAAACTTTATTGTTGATTTCTACTATAAGCATAGGAATATTACTTCCATAATTTATGTTGAAAATATATGAGATTTCTAATTTTAGAATGGTAACAAGCCTATGAATATTTATAATAGTTGCAAATCTATTTCAACTTCTATTGAAAATAGTATCCATAAATAATCATTTTATAGATAATTTGAATAAATTCAAAAAATTAAATTAGAAGAAGATAATTTGTAACTTCTAATAACAAATGAATTTTTTTTATATAGAAGGCTAATCTACTTTTTTTAAGAAAAAATTCAATGTTAAAAAAATAAAATATTTGTGTAAAAATAAATAGTTTGTAACTTTCAAAATATAATAATAGAAGTAGAATAATCCATTCACTTTTAAAACAAAACACAAACAATGAAATAAAACTCTTGTCAAATTGTCAAAGACATGAACTTGAATGAATTAAAAGTTCAATACACTCTTTTGTATTCAACTAGACTGAAAAAATATTCAAAGATAATCTAGTATTAAACTAGATTGGCTATTTTCAAAGACAAGAAGATTATAAAGTCTTGAAATAAGTCTAATGACTAAAAAGACATTGAAAAGAGTGAAAAATGCTTCAGGTTTGCCTCTATCTATACTATCTAACTAAGAGCTACATGACAATGTTCTATAGGACCTCCAACACATGTTGACTTTGTAAAACATATTTTGACTTGCGAAATAAGTTTTTTATAGGTGCACCATATAGTTAGCTTGTTCTACAAGCTATCAATATGTAGCATGTAGTTAATTTATTGACAAAGTTTCTAACCTATCAATCAACTACAAATACATGTAAAGTCAAAACCACATCTATGAAGCTTCTAAGAAGCTTTTGTAAAAGATATTATGAAATTAATCTAATTTTATTTATTTCTATCTAATAAAATAGATAATTATTGGAATAAATATGTATATTTGTGACACATTATTATCTTTGATATCTCAAGTCTAAAGCTTTATATAAAAGTTTCATATTAGTGAATGTTATTAAGTATTTAGAATTCACAAATTATATTTATATCCACATAAGAAGACAATGCAATTATCATATATCAACAATTTTTATATCAAATCCTTTGTAATCAAAGATTTCATCTAAAAAGTGTTAGAAGACATATATATTGAAGAAGGCTTAGTAAGTTTTTTGACATAATTGATTTGAATGAATCAAGGCTGAGACTCACTTCTATGAATCAAATGGACAATAATGAAGCTTTTCTACTATAAATATTTTGTAAAAAAAACTTGATTGTTGGTATCTATGTTCATTACTTCAATCTAAGAAGTAGCACAACGATTAGTATGATTTATGGAATTGACTCATTAGTGTGTTTTAATACAAAAATATACTTATGATGCTTAAAATTACTAGTTTAAGAAGTTAATATAGGAAATTTGGAGACAAATGGCAAAAAATAAGATGTCAATGTAAGAAGAGATCTTTGATAGGATTTTTTTGAGAGAGAATTTTAGAATAAATTATTTTTTTAAAAATTAGCTAATCTAAATTTAAAATATTTTTATAATATATTTTTTCTATTAAAATTCAATTATATTAAGATCTTAATATAAAATTTATTTGATTAATTTAAAAATATTTTAAAAAATAGAAGAAAGAATTTAAAGAAAATAGAAAAAAATAAAAGAAGAAAGAAAGAAGAAAAAATAAATAAATAAATAAAGTAGAAAAAAGGAAGATAATCACCAAAGCAAGAGGCTACCTCTAATCTTTGGCAACTTTTGTTAATAGGAATCATGGCCACTTCAGACTTCCCTCTTTCTATTATGTTTTGGATTTTTTTGAAGTGTCTAAGCTTTGAGTATTTAATTTTTTTTTTTTTTTTTTTTTTTTTTTTTTTAACTTATGTTTGCAATGTAGATTAAAGATTCATTCTCTTGTAGTAGAGTGGTGTTGAAGTAGTCAATCTCTCTTGTTTTGTTTTTTTTTTTTCTTCACTTGATAAGTGGTTGAAGGGGCCCCAAGTTTTTTTTGGGTGCATGCCCTTGCCAATATATGTGTGATTTTTGTTTCTTTTAGTTTCATTGACATGCTATGATGAAGTATATATATATATATATATATATATATATTTTTAAATATAATAAATATAATATCTAAAAATTCAATGAATGTGCACTGGTTTTTTTCTATTATTCTATATATGTACTTTCTTCTAGACATTTGACCACAATAAGATGCAACATAAATAGAGCTATGGCATTGATTGTGGTAAGGAGGAAGTAAAATTGTGAGCTATCATTACATAGTCCAAATAAAGTATTTTGATGTAGTTTAACTCTATAGCCAATATTACTCCATTGTTGAATCTTATTACCACAATTTGTTTTTGGATCTTCTATAGCTCTTGCATAGAATATGTATAGAATTTATTAATTTTTGGTACCTATATTATTTTAAAAATAAATAAATAAATAACTTAATAAAAAAAAATACCTCTAGCTTAGATTCCATTAACAAGATATTTGATTCAAGAGATTCAATGCAATAGTGCAACAATTTCAAAAATTTTCCTATTTTTTTCTTGGTTCTAATTTAATTTAGAAGCACTCATCTTTATAGTATTTGTAGTTGATAAGTTTATTTTTTATATGATAGTATTACAAATTCTTATTAAGATCAATGATGTTGGTCCTCTTTGTATACATTTTTTCTTTTACAAATTAACAAGGATACAACTTGAGTCAATTAATTGCTTGGAGATGGATGAAAAATACATCACTTGAGCTTGTAAAAACTAGCCTTGCAGTAGTTGCTTTGTTTAATCAATCAATACAAGGATCTTGGCATGAAATCTTGTTGTGAAGAAGCAAACTCCTTTTCATGTGGAGCTTCCAAAGAGGAAATCAATATAAAGTTGCGCCTTCAAGAGATACAATTTGAAGGTTCAAGAAGCACTTGGAATGAATTGGAGGTTTTATCAATTTAGGTTAAGATGTAATTTAGGATTTTGGATGAACCTTATTGGATGAAGTTGAATTAAAGATGAATTAAATCATGGATAAATCATTATTCAAGAATAAAATATTATTCAAAGATGAATTCTTATTGATGAATGAAAGTTAATTTAAAATGATAAAATAAAATAAAATAAAATAAATAATAATAATAATAATTATTATTAATTTTAAATTATATAGAATTTAGAATGATTTATTAGTGTATTTGTGAATTGATAATAAAGAATTGCTTTATTATTTGGTGATTTAAGAAAATTAAGAATGATTTAATTAAGATTTAATTATAAACTATAACTTCTAAAATTTTCATAATTAATTTACTTATTATGAATTAGAATAAACTTCCAACTAGTAGAGATTTATTTTAGCTTACAATTAGGTATCTTAATAATCAAAAGAACCATACTTTTTTTTTTCTTCTTCATTTTTTTTTTTTTTTTTTTTTTTTTTTTTCTTCTTTATAGTTGGACAAATTTGAGTCATGAATTATGAAAATATAGTAGTGGATGTAGTTCATAATTTGGCCTTTATAGGTACTTTATATTGATTTTTAAAGTGGAGAAGGTGGTGATTTCTTGATCTTTCATTCAGAAGATTCATATCAAGATTTGTATGATTCTACCATATTCATGCAAAGTCATTTTTTGTCATGTTGTTTGATGTTAATAGAGTTCAAAGCCTTTTATGCTTAGCTTGACAATGCTATACTTGCCAAACTAACATATTGCTACTTTGGCTACCATATTTTTGAACCATTTCTCAATTATATGAATTACAAGCAATGTCTTTAGTTTCTATTATGAAGATAAAATATTCTACAATTATTGGTGTTGATGAATATATTATCTACATCAATTATTTTTGTGTTTAAAAAATTCATATATAAATTATTTGTTGCAATCACAATATCAAGTTTGTAGTTATTTTTTTAGCATGATAAATAAAAAGGTATATAATAATTATTTCTTATATGAATGTGTTTTTGAATCATATTGAAATTGGGTTATTTTTTCTTTTTTCATTGTACTTCTATTGTAAGGTTTCTTTACAGATGTATCATAAAAAAAAATGTAATTTGAATAAAATTTATAAATTAAATTAATGCTGATTTTTTTAATTTTTAATTCAAGATAAATTATTTTAATTACAATAGGTGTTTGACTTAAAATTTAAAGAAAAAATCAAGTAAATTTCTCAATTGTATTTTGTAATAATATCAAAGAATACAACATTGTAAATAAAATCAAAATCAATAATTACACACACACATATATATATATATATATATATATATATATAATTTATTTAATTTCTAGCTATATATTTTATTTTTAAAAGATTACTTTAATTTATATTTTAAATTATTATAAAGTCGCCATTATAAATTTATTTATTATAATATTAAAATAATTAATTATATATTTTTTAATTGATTTATTTGTGTATTGCCCATGTGTGTGAAGCTTGCATTTGCTACACTATTTACAAATGTATCATTCATCTAAATATTTTAAATGTATTTTTTCTATTTTCACTTATATTTTCTCAGTCTACCAATTTTTTTTTGTTTTTAGACTTTATTATTATATTAATATAGAATTAGTTTTAAAGAACCTAAATACAAAATTTCTTACTAATGTATAAGATGAAATACTTAAGAAGGTAAGATGTTGATATCAACAAACTAAATGTTTTAAAAATCTGTGATAATAGCATGGATTTTGTTGAAAGCATTAAATATAGCCGGTGCTTTTCATAATATTTACTATAATCTACAATAAATACTATAGCTATAGTATTTGAAATCTAGTGGAGGGAAATTGTTTATCTTTTTTTTTTTTTTTTTTTTTTTTTCTTGTATATAAGACACAACTAGATCAATAGATTTTTATGTATGAAGGTTTCTCTCCTTAGAAACCCTCTTGTGTGTATTACTTACTATTACTTTTTGTGTATGTGTATATTACTTACTACTACTCTTGTGTCTTTCTAAACATTTTCAACACATTATCAACATGACTTTCTTTTACACACTATCATAATTTTTTTTGCATTAGTCTTGATTCTTCAAACCTATTGCTAATCTTGCTCTCTATTTGATTCATGATCTTGTTACACTTCTTGCTGGCCCCTCACACATTAGTTGCTTATTTATAGTACTTTATCTACTCTTTGTCTTGCTTACTTAGAATACTTACTCCAGTCCAGCCTCCCTATTGCGCCCCGGGCGTACTGCCAAATAATTACCGAATAACCACCAAACTGACCTTGCCGCTACCGCTGACCTCCAATTGCCGTCGACCCTGTCGCTGACCCTGCCACTGTCACCTATTGCCTTATTACCACCACCACCCAGCCGCCCTACTGCTGCCCCTGTCAGGATAGAGAGAATTTGCCTCAAGAAAATACTGGGCTTTTGGCTGTCACTAATTGTTCAATCAAGCTTCAAAATAAGGAAAGCCCTAAGTTTATATATAAATTTTCCCTTTTAAGTAATTATACCAAATACACAAGCCTCAAGTAACCAATAACATCCAAAATATGATAAATCCTTTAAAACCTTGTATATCCTAATGTAGAAATTTTTCTGAACTTCAACACCTCATATCTCCTAATTTGACAGTCCAAAAAAACTCAAATTTTACATGGGATACTGATATATTCTTATTAACTTCTACAACAAATTTCAATTGCAAATTCATTGCGGATCTTGAGATATCTTGAAAACCCTAACAGTCACTTCAAACCCTTGTCTTTATACACCTACGTGAAATGTTTTTTATATCTCACAAAATATAAGCTCAAATACCACGAAATTTATATTTATAGCTTCTTAACACAAGATTTCACATTTTCTAAAAAGTTTGAGCCAAAAATTCGTTCGAAAACTCAAGTTATGGCTCCAACCATTACTATAAACAAAACCGCTCACTTACTGCCTTTGATTTGGAAGCGCCGCCTTCAACTCCTTATAACTCCTTCATATGAACTCCAAAAGCAATATTTTTTTCATGAAAGATGTAGGTCTTAAAATCGCCGTTCCATTTGCACCTTCCAATCTTCAAAAGTTACTGTACAACTCCTCATATCCTCAAAAGAGTAACAGTATGTCTTAAATTAATATCTTAACTTCAAACGGCTATAACTTCTTTATCCTAACTCCAAATTCTCTAATTTTTATACACAAATTGTACCGCAAATCCTAAACTTTACAACCATAGTTTCTAATATCTGAATGCCTTCTTTGAAGTTTCCGAAACCCTTGTTAAGGTCGCGGGCAGCCTCTTCAAAGCCCATTGGGCATGGTATTCCACCAATAGGGATGAAGTTCCCCATTCCTTGCCTTCATCCGACCATGCCTTGTTTTCATCCCTCTTAATTAGTCTCCTATTAGTTTAGATTTTCATCCTTAGGCTTCCATCTTCTCCCAAGGCTTCATACTAAACATTTAGGTCCTATATATTTTTTTTTAATGTCAAAATCAAAATAAGTAAAGAAACAAAGTAAAGTTTCTTATACCAACTCCTTTTAATTCAATCTACTAGCCACTCTAACAGACATCTAGATTTATTAATATAAAATATATTTTAACTAATTTTTACATACTATAAGCATTTTCAGTATGACACCACTCATCGCCACTGTCTTGCCATCGCTGCCACCCTACCGCCTTACCGCCGCCACTGCTTACCGTTGTCACTGCTTTTTGCTGCCATCCTACTGCTGCTCTGCTACTACAATCCACAACTTTGTTAAAAAATAAAAACAAAAAATAAAAATAAAAATAAAACTAATATTTTTAATTTTCAAATTCAAATTTACAATTTAATTTGATTTTATATTTTAAGGTACATTTTATTCAACTTTTCTACTTGATTTTATATTTTCTTTACAGATTTATTATAAAAAGTGCTTCAACATCTTCAATTACTTCTACTATGGTTTCAACTATTATTAGCATATTCTAATATTTTTAAGCTCTTTTATTTCTACCATTGATTGTAGATGGAAATAATTATCTATTATAGGTAAAAATAACAAAAGCAAATTTATTTGTAGAATGATTCTCAAATGCCATTATGTTTGAAGAATCTCCTATAATAAGTATTTTTATTTTTCCTACTATCCATTGGAAAGCACTTCTTTTTCTTGGTTGTCATCTTGTACTTGCATTACAACATCAATATTTGAAAATGGAAGATCTTATAAAACTTTGGAAGAATCTTAAATCCAGGTTTGATCATGAAAAGACTATTTTCCTTCCACTAGTATATCATAATTGGTCATATTTGCATGTTTTAGATTTTCCAAATTTAAATGCTTTCAATAGTAAAATATATAGTATTGTCTCATAATTACGATTATGTGTATAAAATATCTCTATACTGTTTGATGGATTTTAAGTTTGAGTGAAGGAGATATTAGAGGTTGAAGTCAATGCTTGCAAATCTAACAATAGTAAATAACCCAAATTGCTAATAGTTGTATTTTGAGCTACAACTTACGCAATTTGACAAGATTTTAGCTAAAAATTTCCAAAAATATATATTTTTATGTAATCAAACTTTATACATAAGTTTTATGATATTTGGATTTTAGATTTGTAAGATATGAAGAAAATAGTACTTAGGTGCTTGTGAATTAGGATTTTAAAGCACCTGCTAGGATTTTAAAGATGTTAGTCAATTGATAGTGAATTTATAATTGAATTTTTTAAAAGTAAAGCTTAAGAATGAATTTTATAATATTTGTAAATTTGGTAAAATCTGAATAGTTGGATCAAGAGATATGAATTTATAAAGTTTGTGAGGATGAAATCTTTTATGGAAATATTATATTTTGAAGAGATTTTATTATAATTTGAGTATTTTATACAAAATAAAGGAGTATTTTGGAAGCTGACTTTATATATATGTTGAAGATAGATATATAGAGCTATGGTTGATTTTTTGTATAAAGATGAGCTTTTGAGAGGAGATTGTAGATTTCCTTTGAAGTTATTGAAAACCTAATCTACTAGCAAATGGTTAGCTATGATTTGGTATAGCCAAAAATGTTATTTTTTTTTTAGATATTTTAGAAAGCCTTCTGTTCAAACCTTCTTAAATATAAAAATATTTATTAATAAAATATCTTTTTGATATTTTAGTATTTATTTGTCTTCTACTTTTAAGGTTAAATAACTTATTAGAGCTTGGCCAATAAGTTAAAACTAAATTCTCTACAGCTACGTACTTAATATATTCTCATATAGAAAACCATGCAATATGGCAATGGGTGCAAAAACTAATTTTTATTTCAATTCCTCAAATACAATAGTACACTCTTTGGTCCATATTGGATAAGATCCATCCTATAGTGGCTTCTTTAGAAGATTTGTTAAGGGCAGACATATCAAAGCAAAGGAATGAATAAAATACCAATAATAGCTGATATGGCCTACAGAGCCATAAATATCCAAGACCATGTCAGGGTTTGATAGAGACAATATACGTTTAAGTTTATCAAGGTCCATAGCAATACAAGTCATAGAAACAATATGTTCAATATGTTCAAAGAATTTGCTAGATGGATTGCCAAATTAATTTTTTTTTAAATTTAGAAATATGCCATATTTATCACATTATTCCAAATATTTACTAAGGCATTCTAAATAGTTTTGGATTGTATTGAAAGTACAAAAATCATCCAAAAATATTTCCATAAATAATTATAAATAGTCTTGAAAGACTTGAATCATCATTCTTTGAAATGTAGCTAGTGTATTACATAACTCAAATGGCACAACTTTATAAGCAAATGTCCTCTAGTCTATAATAAAATTAAATTTCAACTGATCTTTTATAATAATTTTAACTTAATTATATCCTAAGAATCCATCTAAAAATGAATAATATTTATGGTGGGCTACTATGTCCAATATACTATTCATAAAAAATAATAAAAAATAATCTTTTTTAGTAGATGCATTTAATTTTTAAAAGTCTTGAAAAATTTAAATTTTTCTATTTTTTTTTGGTACCATCACAATTAGTGAATCCATTCACTATGTGATATAGGATATATAAAATCCACTTCTAAAAGTTTATTCAATTCTTCCTTTAATATGACGAAATATTTGGGATTAAGATGGTACTACCGTTGATAAACAAGTTGAACATCATCCTTTAGAATAATACAATGCTCACAAGCTTCAGGAGAAATACCTTTCAAATCAGTATAAACTCTAGCAAAAGCAGATTTATATTAAAAACTTTGTCTAATGTGTCAGCTTTAAATCCTTAATATCTTTAGAAATTATGATATTCTAAAGGTTTGCATGTATTTCCAAATTAACAGTTTATACAAACATTCATCTGCATCTTCTTATTTTACTACCTCTTCCTACTTCAAATTGTTCATATAATCTGATATAGTTGTACTACCTAAATTAAAATCTATTGTATTGATCTGGTGAACCACACAATTATTCATCCATCTTGCTATAGCATGATTTGAGTTATCATAATCCTCCAAATATATCAAATATTCTCCTTATCTTCTACATTGGTAAATTACCCGATTTTATTGAGATTGGCATTGAATTCCTTTAGAATGCACTTGCTCTTGAGATACGACATCCACCTCATCCAAATCATACTCATCTTAGAAGTAATTTCAGATCTTAAAATTTGAGATTCTCCATGGTATTGTATCGGATATATTTGCAACACAATCTTATCTATTTCCTTTCCAATAGTCAAAGTACCATGATCCCAATTATTTCACACTTTAGCTTGATATAATCATGGTTACCCTAGTAGAATTGGATAACATAAAGTTAAATTTTGTAACCGGAAAATAATATAATCAATGTTGTATTCAATGCCAACAATGACAGTGTGAATACTTTGTAAAATATTCATTGATTTAACTTGGCTATGATCAGCCATCCTTAAGATCAATGTGGTAGGCAACAATTTTGCTAAATCCAAAGCTTCCATCGTATTAACATTCATAAAATTTACACTTAAGCCCCCATCTACTTGAACTTCGGAAATAAGAACATCATCAATGGATACATTGATAGTTGAAATTATTATCTTCTATCTTACTATGCAATTGAATCTACTAGTTTTAATTATAAAAATTAAACGGAATACTGCACTTCTGACATGTATGTCCTGACTGCTTACAATTTCTACATACTAAAGCATTTTCATTATTGGCTCTTAAATTAGAATATTTACTAGCATAATATTCTATCTACCTGTAACAATAATATCAAAGTGGTCTTTTTTTTTAACTCCATCAAGAATATTTGGTGTTTCTATTGGTATATACCAGCTGGGCCTATTCCAAGTTGGATTGGTGAATAATTCTAGTTGTTTTGTTGGTATTAAAAAAATTCGAATTTGTTGGAGATATTGCTGATATCCTTGCTAATCTTTTACATAGCTTTGGAGATTTGATGCATATCCTTGATTATAATTTGGATCTTAAAAATTACTAAAAGTTTGATTTTGTTTATTTGAACAATTTCCATTTGAGCCAAATGTATTTCCTATTTGGACTTGATTAGAATTCCACTTAGTTAGTTGAATCATGGTTTGAGTACCAAACTATTGTACTTTTGTAAATTCCAACAATTTACGGTTGAATATTTTCCTTTGCAAAATGATTGTACAGTGTATATTTTACAAAGGACATTCGGTCATCAATGTTCCGAATGGCCTTGGATCTAACAATTATTGCACCACACATGGAACCTTGTATTGATCGATTTCTATCGCTTTTCTTTATCTTTAGTCATATGAACTGCCAATTCTTTAATTTTTTTAGTCAAGTTTAACAACAAATTTTTATTTTTCTCCTTTGGAGCTGAAACCTTAGGCAAATCAATTGTTGCCATCAATGGTTGTTGATAAGGAGGGAATTGAGAATATGAAACTATTGCTATTAATAGTATGGCATGTAATAGCGTAAGATTAATTATTCCATGTGTATTAGTACTTAAATTGATATTTATAGCCATCAATTTGGGATAGCTATTTGTAATTCTATTCCATATTGGAATTGAATAATCTCCTTGAGCTGAAATCATAGTAGCTTCTATAAGTAAAAATTGATATAATAACATTCCTTTCATACTTTGGCTCTAATAATAGATACAGCCACTCTCTTTGGTTGAGCTTCCTTCATAAACATCTTTGGTTCACATGGATACAATCCATTAATCAATATAAATAACATGAAAGGCTTCGATATTTGGTTATTTGGCTACTTACATAGTATATCGACTACATGGCCATAGTAAGATTCCATTGCCTCTCTTGGACTCATTTTATTGTTCATTAATCTTTTACAAAGATGATCTTCAAAGCCAATTAGATAAAAATGGATTAAAAATGTATTCTTTAATGCCTCCTAATTAGAAAATAGATCCACTAATTGACAATTATATCATTCAAATGATGCGTCTTTTAAAGTCGTTGGTAGCCATTATAATCAAATATCTTTAGTTCTACTATTTTTGGCTATATATATAATAAAAAATTAAAACTAATACTAGTCTAGATCGATACGTGGCCATCTATTAAAAATAGGTAATGAAGCTACTTAGATTGTGCAATCTCCTGCTGTCTCTATTTATATCATAATCAGCACTACTGGACCTTAAGCTGCTATTGCAAATACCAATGATTTCTTTGACTTCTTCTTAAATTGATCATTGCCTTCTTCAAGTATTACTTCTGTACTTCAAAGCAAACCTTGCAAAGTATTCTCAACCAATATTGTAGATTGAATTGGTGGTGAAAAAATAAATTTTGAAATATATTAAAATAACTCCCTCTTAAGATCAATTTATTCAAACTTGAAGAGGAGGTATTATTGACTTCAATTATAACTGATATTGAAAATGTATCGAATGGGGCATCAAATTCTATCCCATCTCCTTTACTTTCAGTTAATAAACTCACGAGATTTGTTAGACTATGGACAGATTTTATTGTAACTATACTTGGTAATTTTCTTAATGGTATATATGTCTGAAATATTAAAGACTTGTCAGGTTCTAGATATACTTGAAGATGCCAACACGCATGCAACTACAGCTTTATTCAATTCTATTCATGCTTTTTTTTAGACTCTATTTGTATTCTTCTTACAACAAATTCCTTGCTTTTGCTTTATTGTGTCTTCCCTTCAATTGTCAAGTCTTTCTCAGGATATTGTTATCAATTTTATTCAATATAATCCTTCATCATAAACTTCTTGAAATAATTTTGAGCGCCATTTGATATCACTCATATGACTTTGATCCTAATTTAATTCTAATTAAATAATCACTCTATTCAATATCCAATTTTAAATAGCGTGTAGTTAATTCCTAACATTCAATACAATTATCATTCCCAAGTAGTGGCATCAAAAAGTAATCTTGTTTTACTTATTTCAAATTAATCTAATCAAAATAAACTTGTATATAAGGATTTGAATATGAAAAAAGACTACTAGCATGAAATATACTTACTAGGATCATATAATTAACCATTTTTTATTGATTGAATGTAATAAATGCATAAAATACTAAAAAATGCTATAATTTCTTCAATTTCCTATCCCTTCTTCTTCTACTCAGACATATATCAACATTGATACTTCCATCTTCTATAATTCTTTAATTTTATTATATCTTCTTCTCTCCAATCTCAAAATAATAACATGCAATACTCTACTTTTTCAACAACCAGCATGCAATCATTCAATAATTCAATCATTGGAAATAATTCTTCAATGAATAATTCAATCTATTGATTATCAATCTCAATTTTTTATACTTCACAATTTTAATTTCCAAACTCTTTTCATCTCTGATTACACTTTACAACATCTTCAATTCTCGGCTTCTCAATCCAACGTTTATAACTTCATAATTCAAATATTCAATTTTTCACTTAATAATATATAATTTCCATCTATTTTATTACAGTCTTTTTTCTTTACAAGATTCAAAACTAAAAAGAATCCCAATTTTTCAATTATAGTTCTATCTTAAAAAAATCACACACAAGAGATAGCATCAAACTTACCCTAGCTCTTCACTCTCACAGTCTGATTCTTTCTTCCTCTTCTTCAACAGATTTATACTTACCACCACATATCAATTACTACACATCAATATTAACTACTTTTTCTTCCTAATCATCCATTATACCCTCTAAACTATCCATTCATTACTTTATTGGCTATTCTTAATTCTTTATACAATGTATTGTAAGACAAAAAGATCCTATCCATTTTACATAACTCCTCCAAGAAACTTAGATTAAATAAACAAGCCATATAGAATAATATTATATTAAAATTTAGCCTCCTCAATGTTTAGCACTCATGTAATTATGAGCACCAAGATTCTTTATTTTACAGCAAGTCTAATTAACAAAAAGATGGCTCTCATTGACTAGCTATATTAGAATGTTTTTATATTAGTAACTAAATAAGATACAAAAGATGGCAAGTCTACATTGTTGATGGATATGACACCCTTTTCAACTATCTTCATGATTTACTTGATGATGTGCAGAAGATCATATAATAAAGATTTTAATCACCAATTTCATTTTAATATTATTTTCTTGGATGATCCAATTCTACTATAAATAACTTAAGTACTAATAGAACTTTATTTCAAAACTTCAACTATAAAGAGATGGATAATAAGTTTGAATAGTAAATATGTTAGAATGTTCAAAAATATTTTGACTATAAGAAGGTACTTGATAGAATAAAAAATGTAAGGAATAAGTTATCCAACTATAAGTTTTTTTGGCCTCTATCAAAAAATTCCAAAAAATCTACCTCAAAGACCTCATGTTTGAAGCCATGTATAATATAGTCACCTAAAAATTCATGAAGGAATAAATTTGTAACATTGAATGGTTGTCTATATAAGCATTCTCTCAATAGGCCCAAAATTAATAGATCAAATAGAAAAAAAATTCTTCTTGAAAGTTCAAGAAGTAACTTTGGCACTTCCAATACAATTCTTTTAAGATAAAAAAATAAAAGAATTATTCTACTAATTAAGAAATGACAAAATATACAACTTGATATTTCCATAAATTATTTTTTTATACAAGAAGCTCTTTTGAGATGCAAAGATACAAGAACTATTTGTTGGAGTAAGATTCTATGTAAGATCATCCTTGCCATGAATTCCATACTTACAAAACTTCTCAACTCTAAAGAGATTTTGTGAGCCCTCAAAGCCTTGCTTAGTGGCCAAGCTCCAAGCTTTGATGGATTTCCTACTAAATATTTTATCAAGCTTTAGAACCGTGTTAATAATAACTTTTTCGAAGTCTTTTTAAAAGCTCTTTCTTTTGGTACTCTTTGTCAACAACTCAATATTAAACTTCTCTGCCTTATTTTCAAAGAAAGTTATAAAAATAATTTTAAAAATTAATGGCTAATCACTTTGTTGGTCATTGTATATAAGCTTTGTGCAAAGACTATGATATGAAGAATCTAGCCTATTTTAAATAAGATAATTAGATCAAATTAAGCTAAATTTATGAAAGATATTAATATAATATCTAATATTTTTCTTGCTTTCAAAGCAATGGTCTAAGTTTATTTTTAGAAATTTTAGCTTTTATCCATTAATAATAAAAAAATAAATCTCTACTAATTAGAATTTATCTTAGTTCATAACAAGGGAATTAACTATGTAAGATTAATAAGATGTCTCTTTTATTTAATCTAATTTAATTCACCTTGAAAACTCCTTCAATCACCTAAGTTATAAAGCAATTCTATACAACCAACTTCCACATATAATAATAAGTCATCCTAAAAATTCATGAAATTTATAATTTATCATTATCCTTATTTACTTATTTATTTATATTCTTTATTTTTATTTATTTCTTTATTTGATTTTTGATTTTTATTTTATTTTATTTAATTATTTTAAATCAAATTAAATTTCATCCATCAATAAGAATTCATCTTTGAATGATTATTCATCCAAATATAATAATTAATTTAAAAAACTTTCATCAAATTAAAATTATTCATCTAATTTTGATTCTTCATTCAATTTAATCTAAATCCAACCATAACCTAACTTCGTCCTAGTTTAATTCTTTTGGGTAATAGCTTGAATTCTTATGGAGAGGTTGATAGTGTGGCTTGGTATTAGCTCTTGTGACGAGCTGTGAATACTCCTCGCCTCAGCAGTAGTGACTTAGTTGCTGCTTTCTCTTATAGAGCTTCAGTATATCAAATTTGGAAGACTCCAGTGATGTAATTTTTTGAGCACTAAAATCAGCATGGTCTCGATTCTATTGTCTCTGCAGTAGTGGCTCCTAGAGGTCTCAAAGTCGTCCTCCACCTACAATTGCAATGCTGCGCTATTTTATTTGATTCACAACAATGAGATCAAATATAATTCTTTTCATGTCATGCCCTATACCTTGTGTGCCATGCAACCCGATCTTCATGACGCTCAAACTTGCTCATAATAACATAATAAAGACGATCAGATTAGCCAAGGGTACCTAAGGTATTACAAGTAGCGCCTAAATGTGTTGCTTGATCATGAGGCTTGCACATTGGAATGCCACATACAAAATCTTTGACAATCGATTTGATAGATCCTCGTTCTTTATTGTCCCTCTCACGACGAGAGGTATAACTAAACATAGCAGCCAAAAAAATAAAAGTCTTAGTAGGAGGACAGTAGCATGAGAGCTCAATCAGTCAAATTGCAATGAATTCCTACTCTCAACGGCCAATCTAAAAGAGCATTCACAAAAAATAAAATAAAATAAAATAAAATAAACAAATTATTGAAAGCATTAAATGTAATCGGTGCTCTCCATAATATTTATTGTAGAGTACAATAAATACTATAGCTACAGTATTTGGAATGTAGTAGAGAAGTATTTTTTATCCTCTTTCCTTTCTCCTCTTGTATACGAGACACAACCAGATCAATAGATTTTTATGTGTGAAGCTCCTTCTCTTTAAAAACCCTCTTGTATGTATTACTTACTATTATTCTTATGTATGTGTATTACTTACTACCACTCTTGTATCTTTCTAAACATTCTCAATATGTTATTAGTATGACTCTCTTCTACACACTATCACAATTTTTTTGCTCTAGTCTTGATGCTTCAAACTTGTTGCTATTCTTGCTCATTGTCTACTTCATGATCTTGCTACACTTCTTGCTCGCCCCTCACATATTAGCTGCTTACTTAGAGCACTTGCTCCACTCTTTGCCCTACTTATATGGAGTACTTGTTCAAGCCCACCTTTCCTATTGTGCCCCATGCCTGCTACTGAATAGCCATAGAACTACTGCCAAACAGCCACAGAACTACTGCCAAACAACCGCCATTACTGACCGCTAATTAATGCCAACCCCGCCACTATCACTGCGGCTGCCGCTCGCCCGCCTCCATTGATCTAACATTGACCTCATCACTACCATTGTTGCTATCATCCACTCACTACTATCAATGCTGCCGCCCATCGGCCATTGACACTTTGCCGCTGCCACCCGCCCACTGCTGCCGCTATGCCACCAATGCTATCCTGCCACCAATGCTATCCTGCCACCACTACTACTATTGTCTGTCGCCGTTGCCTTGCCACCCTGCTACTGCTCTCATTTTGTCGCCCGTCACTGTCCTACTATTGCTTTGCTACTACAATCCACAACCTTGTCAAAAAAAAATAAAAAAATATAAATATAAATAATATTTTTGATTTTCAAGTATAAATTTATTATTTTATTTGGTTTTATATTTTACTCAACTTTTTTACTTGATCTTATATTTTCTTTGTAGATTTATTTATAATGAGTGCTTCAATATCTTCAAGTACTTTTACTATAGTTCCAACTATTACCAATGTATCCCAACATTTTTAAGCTCTTTTATTTCTACCATTGATTGTGGATGAAAACAATTATCTGTTATGGACAAAAATGGCAAAAGTAAATTTATTTACTGAACAACTCTCGGATGCTATTATATTTATTGAATCTCTTATAATAAGTATTTCTATTCCTCTTGCTATTCATTGGAATCACTTCTTCTCCTTCGTAGTCATCTTGTACTTGTATTATAACATAAATATTTGGAAATAGAAGATCCTGCAAAACTTAGGAAGAATCTTAAATCCAGATTTGTTCATGAAAAGATTATTTTCCTTCCACTAGTATGTCATAATTGGACACATTTGCATGTTTTAAATTTTCCAAATTTAAATGCTTTCAATAGTGAAATGTATAGTATTGTCTTACAATTACAATTATGTGGACAAAGCATCTCTAAAGAAGAAATGGTTGAGAAAATTCTCTCTATATTTCCTCTTGTATCTGCTATGCTTATACAACAATACAAGAACATGAAATTTCAGAATCATTTTGATCTCATATACTATCTATTTCTTATGGAGAAGCAAAATGAGCTATTCTTTCACAATGCGGAAGCTCGTCCTATTAGAACCACAGTTCCAAAATCTCATATACTTAATATTTCAAAATCTAAGAAAAAATTATATAAACATGGAAAACATGCTCATAAGTATCAAGATAGTGATAATCATGACTATTTCTACTCATATGGAAAGAATAAATGTTCTACTATTAAATATAGTAAAAAAAAAATCAAAGATACATTCTTGCCATATGTATGGAATGTTTGGACATTTAGCACATGCGTGTCATATTATAGAATATTTTATTAAAATGTTCAAAGAATATAAGAAACTACAAGTTGAGGCTCATGAAGTTCATACCATGGATGCATCCATGGATTCAATTGATATTGATGACTTAGAGGCTTATAAGAATGACAAAACCTCTAATGATGAATCAAATGATGCACTCATTGATTCTGCAATAATACATACTATCTTGCAAGATAGATGATTTTTTATTGAAAAATCTTCAACTTGTGAAACTAAAAATATGATGACCATGGTTGGAGCAAATGCATTTTGTTTCTAAGAGGGTACAACGACAATAAAATTACCTACGGATTCTATCATAAAATATAAACATGCAATGTTTGCACCCTTAGTACCTCGAAGTCTACTAACTACCAAGATGTGTGTATAAATGGTTATCACCTGTCGACCACCATTTTAAATAGAAAAGATGTTTTGGTTCTTGTGAAGAATCATAAAGTTGTTGAAAAAGCTTTTGTTACAAAAAATGGTTTATATCAAATTACAATTCGGCCTCCCATTTTATTTAATTTTACATCATCTATTATAGAGAGTCGTGTTTCTCTCTGGCATAGATTATTGAGACATCTAGGATCTACATTAATTAAAAAGATCATTCCATGTATAACTAGGCACAATTTAAAGCTTGTGGATGTAGATTCTATGGAATTATGTTGTGCATGTGTACAAGGTAAGATGATTACTCGGCCTTCAATTTAGAACCTCCCACAAGAATTACCACCAATGCTTGAAAGATTATATGGTGATATTTGTGGTCCTATTAATTCAATATCACGACCATTTCATTATTTTTTGGTCCTTGTTCATGCATCACATAAACAATCACATGTTTTATTATTATCAATTCAAAACATGGTATTTGCCAATCTTATATTTATGATTATTCATTTTGGAGTTTATTTTCTTGATTATCCTATAAAAATATTGCGTATGGATAATACAAAAGAATTCGCATCAAAGACTTTTGAAGACTATTGTATTGCAATAAGAATTGAGTTGATATATTGTGTTCCATATGAACATGCTCAAAATAGATTTTTAGAGTCATTTATAAAGCATATACAACTCATTATCCGGCCACTCTTTTTTCATATAAATTTACCTGCATCTATGTGGAATCATGCAATTTTACATGTTGCAGCATTAATACGCCTCCGCCCATCTTCTCTTGAAATTGTTTCACGATATGAGCTCATTTTGAGTCATGTTCCAAATGTATCTCACTTATGAATATTTGGTTGCCGTACATGGATTCCAATACCAGAACCTCAATGGCGTACCATTGGAGCTTATCGACAAGAAGGCATATATGTTGGTTTTGATTTACTGAGTATTATTTTTATTGTTGATCTATCAATTGGCACATTATTACATGCACATTTATAAAATTATCATTTTGAAGAAAATTTATTTCCATCTCTTCAAGGAAGAAAATCCAATCAACAAAGAAATAAAGTACTTGTATTTGAAGCATCAGAAATATTTACAATGAATCTTGATCCTAGCACATCTTTGACAGAAACTAAAGTTGCTAAGATTTTACATCTAAAACAGATCACAAATGAAATATCTCATAGCTTCAATGATGTACTTAGAATTATAAGAGTTCTTATTAATGAGGCTCAAAATGTACCTACTTAAATTGCAATGACATTGACTATAATACCTCAAGTTATAACAACAACAACTAAAAGAACTTATGGATCAGATAAGCAACCATGTAAGAAGAAAGCTATAATATTGACTAATTCTGATATTATTTCTCAAGAAATTTTCCCTCATCCTACAGGACTATTAATTCATATTGATATATCCATGCATAATGTACGTTCAATTCCTCTGAAAAACAATCTTAGAATTGGAAGGAATAAGAATAAGTTGAGTAAAGAATTATCTATTCTATATTGTATTACAAATGATATTTGGGACATACCATCTATTACGATAGATGAATCATTTGTATGTATATTTATAGAAGCCCTTTTGATATAAGGAAGATGATCTTGAACCTCAAACCATCGAGGAGGCGATATGTCACTCTAATTGGTCAAAATAGAAAACTGCTATTGAGGAGGAGCATGCCTCTTTGCATAAGATAAAAGTCTTTGGTTCAATTGTAGACACTCTTACATCTCGCCTTGTGGAATATAAGATGGTATTAATATGCAAGCAAGATACTCAAGGTCAAAAAACCTACTATAAAGCTCGTCTTGTTCTTCAAGGATTTACTCAACGATTTGGCATTAATTATGAATCTACATATTTTTCAATCATGGATTCAATTACATTTCGATATATTATTGGAATCGTAATTCATGCCACCCTTGAGATATATCTGATGGATGTAATAATTGCATATCTATATGGTTCTCTTGATGTAAATATTTATACAAAAATTCCACTTGATTTAGAAACAGGAACTCCAAATGGACCTACTGTAGGATAATATCATGGTATTAAATTATGTAAGGCCTTATATGGTTTAAAATAATCTAGATGCATGTGGTATCAATGTCTTTGAAATTATTTAATTATAAATAAGTTTGTAAGTAATCCATTAATCCCTTGTTTATTTATCAAATAAGATAAAATTGGTTTTGTGATTATTACTATATATATTGATGAACTTAACTTAGTGGACACTACATCTACATGTGTTTCAGCTATTAACCTACTTATATGTGAATTTGAGATAAAAATGTTAGAAAAAATAACTTTCTTCATTGATCTTCAGATTATGCAGGTAACAGATGGTAGCATTTTCTTCTACCAACTAACATATATTAGACGAATCTTACAAATATTCAATATGATTAATGCTTATCCATTGTTCACATCAATGGTTGGACATGGTTATGATGGTCATGATCCATACCATCTATGCAAGGAGGAAGAAAAAATATTGGGAGATCAATATCCATACTTCACAGCAGTTGGAGCACTTTTATATTTGGCTACATTTACAAGTTCAGATATTATATTTGCAGTTAGTATTCTTACAAAACACAGTGTACATTCAACACTATGATATTGGAATGGCATCAAATATTTGTTACATTATTTTAAAGGTATTGAAGATTTGAAATTATACTACACACAATCTACAAATCCAAAATTGCTTGAATATTGTGATACGGGATATAAATCTGATACTGCAATAGCTAAATCTCAAACAAGATATGTATTTTTAAGACATAGAGTTGTACTATCATGGAAATCAGTGAAACAAATAATAATTGCAACTTCATCCAACTATGCAGAAATTATTGCCTTACATGAAGCATTTCAAGAATAAATTTGGTTGCCATCAATTAATAAATTCATTCAAATAACTTGTGGATTTTTATATGATGATTCTCTAATTATATTGCATGAAGATAATAGTGCATGTACTGCATAGATACAAGTTGGTTTAATTCAAGACAACAAGACAAAGCATATTGATTCAAAGTATTTTAGTTATATCCATGACTTGATTACTGATCAAGCACTTATAATTAATAAAATTGAATATGCAAATAACCTTGTTAATTTCTTTATCAAAGCTCTCCCATTGTGCAACCATCGTCAACTTACTTATGGCATTGATATGCAGCGACTTTCTTTTCTTGAATATGAAAGTTAATGAGCTCTTTAAATAATTAAAAAAAATGATGTACTCTTTTTCCTTCATTTATTGTTTTTTCCTTAAATACAATAAGGTTTTCCTATATAAGGTTTTAATGAGGTAACAATTGTTGATCTTATGAGATCACTAAAAAGTATAGATCATAATTCTATATAAATTTTATATTATGTAAATATTATGATGAGCGAGGAGGAGTATTGAGAGCATTAAATGTAGGCGGTGCTCTCCATAATATTAAGTGTAGAGTATAGTAAATACCATAGCTATAGTATTTAGAATATAATATAGAAGAATTATTTATTATCTTCTTTTTTTTCTCTTGTATACGAGATACAACCTGATCAATAGATTTTTATGTGTGAAACTTTCTCTCTTTAGAAACCCTCTTGTATGTATTACTTACTATTACTCTTGTGCATGTGTGTATTACTTACCACGACTCTTGTGTCTTTTTAAAAATTCTCAACACAAACAAAAAAACAAACAAATCCAGCTTCTTATAGCACAGTCTCTTCTCTTGCTATTTTACAAACGAGCTTCAAAAAAGAAATATTTCTGCCTCACAATTCCTTAGCCACTCAAGAATCAAGACAAGCTAAGGTCAACCTATACCAAGCAAATACGATTTCCATGCGATATCATTCTCGATGACCACCAAACCACATCAAACAAGGTAGGCAATAAGCTTGCCACATATAACTCCTTTGCAAGGAAGAGAAAGAGCTCTTGGTCTGTACTACCACGGATCTAAAAAGGCATCACCATTCATAATTTAATATTCCAAAATGAAGTATAGGACGGCAAAAAAAAATAAAAGAAAAAAAGACAATGATATTTCCATGGAACAAGAGCAAATGTAGCTACATCTACGAAAAAACACACCATGAGCTCCTAACAGTCGAAATCTGGCTGAACCACAACAACAAAATTCAAAAAAGAAAGATAAATATGTAGCAAAATATTGAAGCATTAAAAATGCAATGCCATCACTTTGGAAATTCACAAGGCTTTGTGGCCAATTTGGATTACTGCAACCAAATCTTTGATGCAAATCCATATTGTCATATGGAATTCTTAGAAAAAAATCAATGGAAAGTTGGGCGGAAAACCATTGAGTGTGCTGCTCCGTAATCTTTGGAGCTTCGCCTTGGTATATGAGTACGGAAGAAAAAGAGACTAGAGTTTGAGGCAACCTAGACCCCTGTAGATGAGAAGGCCTCTCTAAAGTCGGGACTAGCTCCTTCAGTTCTTTTTTCTTTTTATTTTTATTTTTCTTTTTCTTATCATATTTTCTTTTTTCTTTTCTCTTCTTTTTTTATTTTTTCCTTATTAGGTATTTAGAATTAAGGATTCCATCTCTACTTCTAACCTAATTTAAATATTTTAATGACAATAAAAACCACTACCTTAAAATCAAAAATTTACATTAAAGAGAGACTATCTATTTTGAAATTATTTCTTTAAAAAATCTACAAGAGATCTATTCTAGCCATTGACATTCTATTAGTTTCTATTTATTTCAAAATTTCTATATTTACTTCTTAAACTAATGATCATAAGTACCATAAGTGAATTTTCTGTAGTGAAATATATTAGTGAGAGAATTTTGTGACTCAAATATGGCAACCATCTAGGATAATTTGAAGAAGAAAAGAATCCAAAGATCTTATTTTACATGTAAGTGCATTTCCATATATAATTACTACTAATTTTAATATTTTATAAAGACTAAAAGTAGTAGTATTAAAATATCTAAATTTTTCAAAAAAATATTATAATTAGTATTAATTTCTCTTTTTTTTAGTAATTATAATGTCTTTGAAATAAGAGAAATTTAAAAAAATCTAAATTATTACAAGATTAAGATGAGATAATTCTATTAAAAAAATATATATCACAATGATAGAAAAATAGAAAAAGAAAGAAATTAAATTATTAGAAGTAAAAAATATAAAAATTAGTATGATATTATCTTTCAAAGATAAGAATATAAATTAGAAGCCATAAAAGCCTATATATTCTCTAGTTTATATGAGTTGGCCACTTTTCCACTCACATAGATAATTGTTTATGTAAATAATTCCTAAAAGTTTTTCTATATTCCTTACATCTATTTCCAAATGTTCTTATTGAAAATAGTTCACCATTTAATGTTTCTAACTACAAAGAATTGTTATCAAAGAATTCTTGAATAAAATAAGGACCTAATTAAAGAATATTAATTTTACCAAAGAAATGCAATTCTCAAGCATCTTATAATAATACTAGCTTTTCAAGTTGTAGAACTTTCATCTTATGTTTTTTAACAAAAGCAATTTTCTTCCTTTGAATTGCTTCCATATGTTGAGTCTCAATGCTTTGAAATTCATCTAAAACTTTCAATTATTTTATTCTATCTCTTAAGGATTCTTGGATAGTTAATCTATTATCTATTGCTATCTTAAAAGAGGTTCTATATCTATCACTAGTTGTAAGAGGATCATATACAATTCCATTGCCAACTATAATTTTTCATTAAGTATAATGAAATTGAAGAAGTAGGACTAAGTCATCATCTAATTTAAAGACTCCAATCTCTTTTTCTAAGCTTCTATCTATGTCAATTCTAAGAACTTGTATTTCCTTGACTTCCACAATCTCCAACTTTTCATTCAAGAAATTAATTGATTTGTAATAATCAAAATTGGAGTCTAAATAGTTTCTTAATGATTATTTGGATT
Organism: Physcomitrium patens; assembly: GCF_059467195.1. Lineage (NCBI taxonomy): Eukaryota > Viridiplantae > Streptophyta > Bryopsida > Funariales > Funariaceae > Physcomitrium > Physcomitrium patens. The sequence continues at coordinate 10,830,536 of NC_143427.1, read as the reverse complement.
TTCCACCATCTTTTCAATGATAAAGTTTGGGACCTAGGGATTCTATTTTCTTTGAATCTTGATCAATTGAATTGACCACTTTTATTAATTTGCCTTATATTTTAGATTTTTGAGTATCTTCTAAAGAATTAATAGAATTATTTTTTCATAAACAAAGATAGGTTGTATGGAGATTTTGATTCTATTCTTTTAAGGACCAATGATAATGTGAGGCTTGTCTCCTCTTCACTTGACTAGGGCTTCTAAATTTGTCAACCACGGCCTATCTAGCAATAAGAAAAAAGAATCTTTTGATGTATGCATCCAAATAACATATTATGACAAGGCACATTTTATTCCCTCAATTCATATCTTACAATTTTTTATTTGGCCTACTAAAATAGATGGACTTTGATTTTTCATCTTGATAATAAAGGGAGATGGGCTAATGACATTCAATTCTAATTTTTCTATAGTTTGGAAGGGCTTAATATTCAAATCACTTCTACTATCTACAATGGTATAGAAAATTATTTTATCTGTAATAAAAACTTCAATATCTATATCTTTCACCTTATTTTATTAAATATAGGCATCTATTTTTTTTGCTATTTTAATCTTAGGTTTTTTTTGGTTTTTTATTAAAATATAGATTTTTAGTATTTTTTGAATCATTAGAAAATTTTTAATAATTGAGATTAGATAATATTAATCTTTAACTTGCTAAAATTATCTCATAAGTTATTCTCTCATGTGTTGGATTCTTCTTTATCTATGTATTATTGAAGAACTTCAAATGTGAGAATTTTGGGACCTTCTCAACTTTGGATGTCCAGATTAATACTTGGCTCCTATTCAACCTCAAGATTTTGAAATAGTAGTTCTTTTATCAAGAAGTCAAACCTTACAGATTTGGCAATATCATTCCAAATTGCTTTCATTGTGTCTTTTGTAATTTGTTTTAGATCCAAAAAACAAGGTAAACTATTTAAGGTACTAGTTTCTTTTTCTTGATGGATGAGTAAAGATTCAATTCTAAATCTAGTTATCACTACAAGAGCAAGTATTAAAAATATGTTTTATCTTTTTAATTAGTTTTTTTTAAAAATTATTAAATCAATTTTAAAGAAAGACTTGATTGACACTATGTTGTGTATAATTTTGAATCTCTTCTAATTCTCCTATGGATTGAAATACAAATCTCACATCTTAAGATCTTTGGCCATGTTTTGGTTGATTAGAAGGATTTTGACCTTGAAATGGATCTTTTTAAGAATTTAATAGAATATATATAAAATTAATTTGAAGCTCATTAGAAGAGTATTGATTCTATCTATTATTTTTATAGCTATTATATAAGTTTGAGGGCCTTATTTATTTATTGAAGGTTTTTTTTATCTACTTAAAATTATCAAATGATTATTGAATATAATTAATAGATAGAAATTATAAAAAAACTATTCTATCTAATTCTCTATAAAAATCCATGAGATGGTTACTACCACAATTTCTACACTTTATTTGGTTTTGAATCTAATATTAATAAAAATGAGTGTCTTTTCTTGCAAAATACATAAAAATCTACTTATTGGCTTATTTGACCTCTAAGACCTTGGTTCCTAGAATTAAATTGTTGTTGCTCCAAATTAAGTCCTTCAAATATTTGAATTTTATGTAGAAGAGCATATGGTTGAAAATATTCATTTTTAGAAGCAAAGATTTATAAAATTGATCAAAATGCTTTGATTGTTTACATTGATTACACCATACTTCCATTATCTATTTTCTTGACTCAATAGAAGATGGATTAGGATTGGAGTTGAAATTTTTAGCCAACCTAACTAATTATTTTGTCATCAGTTTTATTTGATGAGAGATTTGGATTTAAAATTTTTATTGAAATGGATTTTTTTTATATATATAAATACTTATTTTACCTATTATCTTCAATAGAATAGGTCAAGGTCAATGAAAGAGGTGGAGGCCTAATATTTAAAAATAAAAGATAAATTCTTAAGATTATCGGAACTAATGGTGGTTATTCATGCATTTGGAAGCTTGATATATAAAGAATCTTAATATGTATGAGTCTAAAGCTAAGAATATTGTGGTCTTCTTTATTCTACAATCTTTCATATTCTTTATTTATTTATTTTACTTTTGTTCCATTTTTGGCTACTATAAGAACTTTAAGATGTATAGGAAAGATTTTATTTATTTATTTCTTCTTTAAAAAATCCTTGAATAAAGAAATGCTTCAAGATATCATTAATGAACAAGGTTCTAATACCACTCATATATCCCTTTTTTGATATAGTTGAAAGCTACACTAAATAATAATTATTATAATTACAAATATTTGAGATGTACCATCAATTATTATCAAGATGATTGGACAAATCTTTTACCATTTGTAGAGTTTACATACAATAATTTGATATATTTTTCTACTCAATAAATAATTTTCTTTTATCAATTATGGTTATCATCTATAACTAGATACTTTTGAATGTTCAAAAGTTGATGATCTTGTGCCAAAAGATTTTGCAAATTGTTATCAAAGCTATATGCAACAATGAAGGTACAATAAAATCAATTAAGCTTCTTAATTTTTTCTTTGAATTAATACATATTTTAGGTTGAGTAGCAAGAAGCTAAAAGAAGAAACTTGCTACTTAAAAAATTAAAATCAAATAATTTTTTTTTAGCTTTTTTATATTATTTTAATTATTAAAATTTTAATACATGGATTTGAAGCAAAGAAGAAAGAGTTGAAAGATAGAACCTATGAAGAAGTAGAAGATGTAATTATCTATTCTTTCTTCTAAGACTTGAATGTAATGGAATAAAATAGAACCTTCACTTTTAACCTATCTTTTGGATTTAGCTTCTGATTGATTATAAAAATTGCTTAGAATTTTTATGTGGTGATTTATTTATAAGTGATAAGATGGTTGGTAATATTGTCAAGTGAATTTTCCTTCAAATTAGTTTGATATATGTAAGGAATTCTTTTGTCTGGTAAATTTTGTTGTTAATAAAATAATAGGTAATTTCTTAATTACATTGATATAATAGATAAAAAAAAAAAAAAAAATAGACTCTTTATTGGCAATATAATGCTTTTGCATTGAATATTACTTAAGATTACTTCTACACAAAGTCATTTTGTATAATAGTCTAAGAGAAGAAAAGCCTTACTTGGAATGATATTTAAATAAACATTCTTTTTTCAGGTTAATTCTATTGTATTTTTTTTTCCTATCAGAAAGAGTGTTTTAAATAGGATGTAAATTCTTTTAGTTTATTTTTGTTGTATTTTTTTTTCCTATCAGAAGGAGTGTTTTAAGTAGGATGTAAATTAATAAGCATATGATATTAAAAAATTAAATTCTATAATTACCTTTTTTAGTTTATTTTAATTTTTTTGATTTTTTTATTTTTAGAGATAAGATCGTGATTATAGAAGTTTAATGTACTACTCTTCTAGGCTGTATAAATCTTTATTAATAAAATCTTTAAAAAATCTAGAATTTTTAAAAATATTAAGATTTATTTTGTCAAATACTAAGACTTCAACTTGTGAATCTGATTTAAACATGCCTAGAAATCTATTTGAAGAATTTAAAGATCTTTGTTTAAAAAATATTTAAAGAGATTTAAAAAATATTTTTTTAAATCTTTTGGTAGATAGTAAAAGTAAATTAGATTAAAAGAATACTCATTTTCCTCAAGCATAAGAGATAATGGATTTAAATAGAGTAGAAAAAAAAGAACCACCATCCTTATCAATTAATTCCTTGATTCAACCAAGGAATTTATTTATTTGGATTCTTGAGGGACTTAGCGCTGTCTCTATGAATGCTAACCTTCCTATCTTTAGTGATATAAGGAATGAAGTTCATTTAGCTCACATAGAATATTTTATAAAAATACTTATTACATATTTGATAATATTTCATATAATCCTATATTTCTAATATTTTTGTAATACACAACAAACATAAAATTTATATTCTTCTATATCTTTAGAATAGATTAGAATGTCATCTATATAATAAATAAAAATCATTAAGAAACTCACATAAGACATCATTCATGAGATATTGAAAAATAGTTGGTACATTTGTGAGTTTAAAAGGAATGATATTATATTTAAAATATCTATATCTAGTTCGGAAAGCAGTCTTCTATTCATCTCCTTCTTTGATATAAATCAAGTATCATAAATATATATCTATTATAATTTTTATCTAGATAATATGAATAAGTAGTAGTAAGTAAAAATAGATTAATATCATAAATCCTTCTAAAAAACTTTTTAGAAGCTTTTTAGACACTATTTTGACTTTATATGTATTTGTAGTTGATTGATCAATAAATTTTTGGAGATTCTATAGAACATCACCATATAGATATTATATATAATATACACAAGTAGATAATATATTTAGAGGCAAGAGTGAAGCTTTCTTCATTCTTATCAATTTCTTTCTTATTTCTAGTCTAATTTCAAGAGTCTTTAATTTCTTTGTCTTTTAACAATAGCCATTCTAGTTACCTTTTTAATATACATACTTCTCTATTTCTATTTTGTCATATTTCTTTGAAAGAGACTTATTAAATTATTTGCTTTCATTAAGTTCTTATCCTTGACAGATTTACAAGAGTGGACTTACAATATCACAACTTTGTCTCTTCCTAATTAATAGTGGATTATCCCTTTCTTTTAATAAGACTTAAGCATATCAGGAGTTGTAGATTTTCTTTTAAACTGATATTGTTGTTAGTATTTTTTCTTTGTTTTTAAGTCTTCTCTTTTATTTGTCTTAAATAATATTAGATATATATATTTTTTTAAGTATTATGATGGTAAAGCTTCTTGAAATGAAGAATGCAATGGTACAAATGTAAAAGCACTTAAGAGAGTTAATGCTTGCAATGCATCAACTCAATTTATTGTCACAAGGAGCAATAAATTAAGAAAGGAACAAAGATACAAAAATGATTGGAGCTGATCTAATATCTGCTTTAAATCATATCCATTTTCTAAGAGTAGAACATTCTTCTATTATTAAAGAACAAAGAATTGCACTACTTGAGAAGTTTGATGATACAACATCTAATTTTGAAGATTTATCAATCAAGTATAACTTGTAGTTGAACTTCAATTCTAAAGCTATCAAATACCAGGATCGCAAGTTAGATTCATTGATACACTTTTTTTAGGTTTAGCATTATTATGGTTTTTATCTTTTTTTAAACAACAAGTTCTAATATTAAATAATATAGAGGCTTTTTTGGCAAATTTTTAATCAATATATGGAAAATATGATGTATTTTGTATTATAATCAACAAGATCCATATTTTACTACAAATCAATTGACTAGTAACTTATATGCTTTACAATTTTGACAACTTGCAACTCATACCAAGTAGGATGATGTTGCACTTTTTATCAATTTTTTTTATAGATAACAATATGAGGTAAAAAAATTGATGCTCAATTTACCTAATCTTCAAACATTCAATCAAGCAATTGATTTTGTTGTGAGATAAGACAATCAAATTTTTGAATTTTGATCTAAGAATTACACAAGTATACTTCAACATTACTATAATTCAATGACAATTCCAACAACTTTGAAATATATATATATATATTTCAAAGTAGAAGATATGTAAATTAATACAATATATTTTAAGCCTCTTACTAAGCAAGAAAAGACTTGTCATTGTGAAGAAGGATTATATTTATATTATAGAGAACCTAAATATATTGCTTAAGATTGTCTAAAAAAGTGATACAACTATAAAATTGGAGTATGGCCATCAAAAAAGATAGTATGTTGAAAAACAAACTAATCCAACTATAATAGGAATCATGTAACTCAAATCCTATATTATACCTAATGAAGGCCCTATTATTGCCTGAAAATCCTCTCCTTATTTTACAATAAATATTATTTAGCATCTAAACATTACAAAGCCTTTTCCTTGTTAGATTTGGAAGCCTTAGTGTATTTCTTAAATGAAGAGTTTGTTAAAAGACATCTCATATCTTTAGTAAAAAAAAACTAAACCTATTCATGTAGAAATTATAGATGATCATTTGTTATCTTTAAAAAATATTATTTATGAAATTCTTCCTATAGAAGTAACAATTAATGGTCACCATAGCTTTATAATATTTAATATCATTATATCTTCCTCTAATCCAATCATTTTAAGTTTATCATGGTTAAAAAAATATAATCCAAAAATAGATTGGATTTTTCTTAGTCTTGATTTTTTTGAAAGTATAACTAAGAGTATAATTAATTAAGTAGAAAGTCATAAGTCTAGTATAATTAAATCTATATTTGTAGGTGCAATAGTTTTCTTGTATGTTATAAAAGAAGGATTATGTTGTGTCATTTATACTATATTTATTTCTAATTGTTGAAAGACTTCAAGTGGCATTTCAAACCAATATGAAGATTTTCAAGATGTATTTGAGAAGAAGAATGCAGATACTCTACTAAAACATTGTCCCTATAATTGCTCAATTGACCTTCAAGAAGGCACTCAACTGCCATTTGGACCAATTTATAATTTATGACAAAATGAGTTGGTTGAACTCAAGGAATATATTGAAAAAAATCTAGGTAAGTTCTTCATATCTTATTCCAAATTTCTAATAGAAACTTCAATTTTATTTGTAAAGAAAAAAAATAGATCATTACAAATATGTATTGATTATCAAAGACTTAAAAAAATTACCATAAAAAATAAGTATTTGCTACCTTTGATATTTGGACTTCTTAATTAGTTGAATCAAGCTAAGATTTATATAAAAATAGTTCTATAAAGAACATATAATGTAGTATACATAAAAAAAGAGATGAATAGAAGATCATGTTTTAAATAAGATATGGATATTTTGAATACAACGTCATACCTTTTAGACTTACAAATGCACTAACAACTTTCCAACATCTAATGAATGATGTTTCTTGAGAGTTTATAGATGAATTTTTTCTTTGTTATTTAGATGATATCTTAATCTATTTTAAGAATATAAAAAAATATGAACTTTATATTCATTATGTATTATAAAATCTAAGAGATATAGGATTCTATGCTAAGATAGAAAAGTATGAATTCCATACTACTTAGGTCGACTTCTTAGGATACATCATTTCAAATGATATACTTATGATAAATCTTAAGAAAGTTCAAACTATTATGGATTGAAAGATCTCAAAATTGATAGGAGATGTCCAATGTTTTTGAGAGATTTACAAACTACTACCAAATCTTCATCAAAAACTTTTCTTAGCTTGGAGCTCTACTTATACATTTGACTTGTAAAAAAAAACTTCAATGTTATTAAAAAACAAAAGTAGTATTTAAAGCTTTAAAGATAACATTTATTTTTGTATTAGTCTTCTATTGTTTCAACTTTTTTAAGTTATTTTTTTATGAAAATAGACATACCAAAATCTGCTTTAGATATTTTATTATGACAAATGGAAATAAATCATAAACTTCATCCAATAACTTTTCATTCAAGAAAATTTTTATCAGCCAAAATTAACTATGAGAATCATGACAAAAAACTTCTTACAATTATAGATTCATTTCAAGAATAGTACCATTATCTAAAAGGTACTTTTAATCTATTTATTATTTATATCAACCATAAGAATCTTGAATGTTTTATGTCAGTACATATTTTGAATCATCACGAAGCTCATTAGAACATATCTATGTCACGATTTGATTTTATGATTACTTATCAATCTGGAAATCAACAAGGTTTGTTAGACGCCTTTTCTAAATGTTCTAACCTTGCACCAAAAGAAGAAGATGCATCTTTTGATCAACAATGAATAATTCACTTAAAGCTTGATCACTTTCATCTTTAAGCAATAAAATTAACATTGATTGTTCATTCTATCCTTGTTAAGGAAATTCAATCAAGTGTGTCCTTGGATCCTCTTATTCATGATATTAAGAACACTTCTTCTAAGTTTCATGATGCTTCTAAATTCGAGTCCAAAAATAACTTATTATATTTCAAAAGATACCTATACATTCCAACAAGAGAAGCACTTTTATATATTCTTTAAATACATTATAATTTTCCAGCAACTGGATATTTTGGATACAATAAGACTTTCAAACTAACATTTAGAGATTTTTGGTGGCTACAAATAAATAAGGCAGTGAAAGACTTTGTCCTATTATGTGACATTTGTTCAAAGTCAAAAACTCCTCATCATCAATCCTATGGACTTCTCCAACCATTATCCATTTCAGAACAATCATGGTCTTCTCTTTCTATGGATTTTATCATAGATCTTTTAGTCTTACATTCTTATAACTCTATATTTGTGATAGTAGATTATTTCACCAAGATAGCATATTTTGTATTATGTACAAAAACTATCACAAGTAAAAAAATATCCAAGCTTTTTCTTGACAACATCTATTGCTATCATAGATTGCCTAAGGATATTATATTGGAAAGGAGAACTCAGTTTGTATCAAGATTTTGAAGTACGTTTTTTAAGATTCTAAAAGTGGACATTAAACTATCTTCAACTTTTCATCCTCAAATTGATTGACAAAGAAAGTTTATAAATTAAGTTTTAGAACAGTATTTGAGATATATCATCAACTACCAATAAAATGATTAGATAATTTTTTTGTCATTGGCAGAATTTACTTATAATAACTTGGTACATTTTTATATGCAATAAATACTTTTCTTTACTAATTATAGATATCATCCATAACTTCATATTTTTGACTTTTCAAAAGTTGGTAATTCTGCAATGGAAGATTTAAAAAATCATTTATCTGAGCTACATACAACAATGATGGTGCAACTAAAAGAGGATCAAGAATAACAAAAGAGCAATACAGATGCTTATTGCCGGGAACAATTTTATTTCTACTTTGGTGATAAGATATGGTTACTTCTTTATAATATTAAAATTATTTTTCTTTATGGAAAGTTGGATTATCATAGACTTGGACCATTTTTTATTTGTGAATATATCAATCTAGTCACTTATTGATTATATCTATTAGAGTCTATGAAAATCCATTTTATATTTTATGTGTCTCTTTTAGAGCCATATAAAATAGTGAATATTCTAAAAAGAAGAAAAATACCACCGCTTTCTATAAAAGTAGATAATAATAAAGAATTTGAGGTAGAAGAAATTTTAGACTCAAGGCATTGCCGACATAGGTTAGAATATCTTATTCATTGGTGTGGATATAATATTAATAAACTCACATAAGAACCAGCAAAAAAATTTACAAATCCAATAGAAAATGTCAAAGCTTTTTATCAATGACATCCATCAAAATCAAGATAAAAGATATAAAAATTTTATTATAAAAAAAATAATTTAGAAAAGATTACATTCTACTATATATTTGTAGTTTCTATATGATTATGATATTAAAGAGATAGAGAACCAATAGCTAATAGATTCAATTCGAGAGCCATCATTTTTTGACTTATCAAATAAAACATTACAATTATCACAACCTTTAAGACGACGTAAGAGGAATGAAGACCTTTAAGTCTAACATGTTATTTCTTGAATAGATGGCAAGATACAATATATTTGATATCATGACTTGGAAAGAGACTCTTGATATTTGGTGATTTTATTGGAGGTAGGCACAATTCTTGATAGTGTTATAAATATTTTGTTTGAAAGAAGTTATAAAGGTTTCAAAAATGATCAAATTACAAGGTGGTCTTTCTACTTTAGAATAGGATATTATCAATGGCTAAAAAGACCTATCAACTACCTTCGAAACAAACAAACATTAGTGTACATGACAAATACAATTTTTTGCATCTTAGACTTCCTCAATGTATGATTACAACTCCTCATAGAACTTGTCTCTAAAAAGAAGAATAATGTCATAGATATATATATATCTATTATAATCATTATTTAGATAACATGAATAAATAGAAGTGAGTAAAAGTAAGTTAATTTCATAATAATATCTAGATAAACTTTTTAGAAGCTTTTTAGATGCTATTTTGACTTTACATATATTTCTAGTTGATTGATAGGTTACAAACTTGGTCAATAAGCTAACCATGTGTCATATATATGGATAGCTTGCAAAACAAGCTAACTATGTGGCACCCATATAAAAAACTTACCTCATAAGTTAAATTAAGTATTATGCAAAGTCAACATGTTTTTGGAGGTTCTATAGAATATCACCATATAGATCCTAAGTAGATAGTATATATATAGGTAAAAATGAAGCCTTCTTCACTCTTGTTAATTTCTTTCTTGTTTCTAGTCTAGTTTCAAGCATCTTTAATTTCTTTATCTTTTAGCAACAACCATTCCATTTTCTTTTTAATATACATACTTCTCTATTCTTATTATCACGGATTTATAAGTGAAGAAGATTCTAGAAGGTTTCTAAAGATTTTAGAAGATTCCAAAAGGGTCAAGGCTAAAAGAATCCTTAGTCTCTACAATTCACTTCTAGTGGTCTAGCTAGGACCTTCTTGCCTTGTATCTAGTTGTTGTTCTAATATCAAGCTAAGTCTATTTCTTCATCTTAAATCTTTGTCTTGTATATGGTTCTTAATAGTTTGTCGAGACTGCCATAAAGTAATATTAAGAGCTTAGTCTTAATTGACAAAGAGTAGATTATACTTCTTCTTAGAAGTACTATAGCATTCTAAAGGTTGCGGATTACCTTCTCTTAGACTAATATTGTTCTTTTCTGAATATTCTTTTGGTTTCTTTTCTTTATATTATAAATCGAGTTTTTTTTTTTTTTTTTTTTGAAGGTGTGTATTTTTCTAATTTTCTATGGAGAAGGTAGAAAAGTCAATATAATAGACTCAAAAGAGATGAAGTTAGATTCTATTATTAATACTCTAGAAGCATTAGGGATTAAGACAATGATTTTATCAAAGTAAAATAAAGAACTATATATGACCATACATAATGGTCAAGGAATCGGAGTGCCTCAACAATCACATCAAATTCCAACAAAGGTTCCAAATTCTCAAACAACTATGTCTACTTCAAACATGGGAGATGCATCTACTCTAAGCAATAATTTGACAACAATAACAACAAAAGAACCAAGGATCAACCTTCCAAAAAAGTTTGATGGCACCTGCTCAAAATTTCGTGGCTTTATAAATAAATTATGACTAATCATCTTGCTTCAATCTCAACAATATTCTAGTGAAGTATCTCATGTTGGTTTGATTGGAACCTTGCTCTTGAATCAAGCTTTATTATGATTTGCTCCATTATTTGAAAAAAATTCTCTTATATTGCATAATTTTGAAACATTTTTGGTAGCAGTTGTAGAAGCATTTGGTGAATATGATAAGGTTCGTTCTTCAACAACTAAAATTTGAAGCCTTTGATAAAGAACGTGCTTTGTATCAACACATGCCTCAGATTTCTAACAATTAGAATGTGATATAAATTGGAGAAAAGATACAGTAATGAATCAATTTCATTGGAGATTAAGAGAAAATATTAAGGACTTATTATTGTCTATGTTAGATCTTTTAACATTCAATGAAGCCATTAATCAAGCTGTAAAGTGTAATAACCATTTATTTCAATGACAATAAAATAAACATTCTTTAATTACACCATATATATATACCAATTATTTTGTAGCTTCTTCACCATTCAATTCTAATAAGCAGTTGTAAGTAGAAGATATGTAGATCGATGCAGTTCGATTCAAACCTCTTTTTGAGCAAGAAAAGAAGCATCAAAAGAAACTTGGCCTATACTTATACTACAAAAAACTTAGCCATAAGATTAATAATTGCTCAGAGAAATACTAGTATATATATCGAATGAGGAGTGTGACCACATCATCAAAAGAGTTGCAAAAAAATGAAGGCGTCTAACCATAGTAGAGATCATGCAGATGAATTCTTTTCTATCACAAATCAAAAAAGGTCCTATACTTTCTACCAACCCTTTCCATTGTTTTACTATATTTATATGATTAAGAGTTATAAAACTAAATTGTCATGCAATACTTGACTCAAGAGCCTCTGCATGTTTTATTGATAAAGAATTTTTTAGATCACATAAAATCTGTATGGTCAAAAAATCCAAAGTTGTATATATAGAAATAATAGATGGTCGACCTTTATCCTCTAGAGATGTCACCCATGAAACAATTTCATTAGAATTAACCTTTGATAACCATAGCAGCCAAGTAGTATTCAACGTCATTAGATCATCATCAAGTTCAATCATTTTAGGACTCTCATGGCTTAAAAAATACAATCCATAGATAGATTGGGTATCACAAAAATTAAAATTTCCTCTAGTAGGTCATAGAACCTTCAGATTTATGAAAAAGCTTCTAACACCTGACAAGCCAAAACTTAAAAATTTATTTATTGGAGCTAGAATACTTAAAAGGGCGGTCAAACAAGGTACTATATTTGCTGTTTATGCAAATCTACAATCGAAACTTGTAGTTGCTATAACAACAATTCTATAGACATATAAGGATTTTACAAATGTATTTGAAAAGGAAAATGTGGATATCTTGCTAAAACATTGTCCATACAATTGTCCAATTCACCTTCAAGAAGATGCTCAACCATTGTTTAGATCCATCTACAATTTATTCCAAAATGAACTTGCAACTTTAAAAGAGTACATTAAAAAAAATCTAGCTAAGAATTTTATTCAACATTCCAAGTTACCAATTGGTACTCAGATATTATTTGTGAATTTTTGATATTATTTGTGGATCCTTATGAATGTGTGTCAATTATTGTAATCTTAATAAAATCATGGTAAAGAAAAGATATCCATTGCTGTTGATATTTGGACTTCTTGATCAACTTAGCCAAGCAAAAATCTTTACAAAGATTAATCTACAAGGCATATATAACTTGGTATGTATTAATGAGGGAGATGAATAGAAGATAGCATTTTTCATGAAGTATGGACATTTTGAATACAATGTCATATTTTTTCGACTTACCAATGCTCTAGCCATATTCCAATACTTAATAAATGATATATTTTGCAAGTATCTTGATGACTTTATTGTGATCTAGTTACATGATATATTGATCTTTTCCAAGAATCCAAAAAACCACAAAAAACATGTCTATCTTTTGCTAGAAAAACTACAAAGTGTTAGGCTATATGTAAAACTAGAAAAGTGTATATTTCATACACCTCAAGTCAAATTTTTTGGATATATTATTTTTAACAAAGGCATTTTTATGGATCCAAAGAAGGTACAAACAATCATCAATTAGGCAAAGCCAAAAATTGTACGTGATGTCCAATGCTTTCTTAGATTTGTAAACTCCTATATGATTTTGTTAAGAATTACTCCAAGATTGCTTCTCCACTTACACAGTTGACATGCAAAGACAAACTAGATTGGGATCCTAAAGTAGAGAAAGCTTTTCAAAGCTTAAAAGATGCTTTCACAATAGCTCCAATTTTGATACATCCAGATTTCAACAAACCCTATTTTATGGAGACTGATGCCTTAGACTTTGCATTGGGAGCAATTTTTTCACAATATGGAAAAAATGACAAACTTCATATAATTGCATTCCATTCTAGAAAATTTTCAATGACAGAAATTATTTACAAAATCCACAATAAAGAGCTACTTGTTATTATAGATTCTTTCAAAGAATGGCATAAGTTTCTTGAAGGTGCTTCTTATGAAGTGATTATATATACAAATCACAAGAATCTTGAATACTTCATATCAGCTTGAGTATTGAATCGTCACCAAGCACATTAGAATATATCTTTATCAGAATTTGACTTTTGCATCACATATTGACTTGAAAGCCAATAAGGATTATCAGATATATTATCAAGATGTTCCTACCTTGAACCAAAAGAAGGCAAGGCAACATATGATCAATAACAGACAATCTTGTGAAAACCTAAGCAATTTCATTTTTGAACAACTAATGTATCAATGTCTATGGATTTATCATTTCTTGATCAGGTTTCTAAAGTCTCAAACACAAATTCTCTTGTTCTTAATATCAAGCAACTTGCCAACAATCTTTGTGAAGAGTCTTCTAAATTTAAGTGTAAAGACAACCTCTTATTCTTTGAAGAACATTTGTTCATTCTTCAAGGATCAACTTGCCTACGGATTCTTCAAACATGCCATGACTTCCCTACAGCCAAACATTTTGGATTCAACAAGGCCTTGGAACTTCTGTCTAGAGACTTTTGGTGGCCTAAAATGTGAAAGGACATTAAAGAATTTAGACTATCATGTGATATTTGTTCAAGGTCAAAAAACTTTCAACATTGGCCATATAGACTTTTTAAATCCATTCCTATTCAAAGACAACCTATCATGGACTTATATTTATCATAATTGTTACCTAAGTAATATGAATAGATAGAAGTATATAAAAATAGATTAATTTCATAATATCTTCATAGATAGTGCTTTGACTTTACATATCTTTATACTTGATTGATAGGTTAGAAACTTGGTCAACAAGTTAATGACATACCACACATGTTGGTAGCTTACAGAAGAAGCTAACTATGTCGTGTCCACATAGAAAACTTGCTTTACAAGTTAAGATACTTATTAAGCAAAGTTAACACGTTTTTGGAGGTCCTATAGAATGTCGCCATGTAGTTCTTAGGTAGATAGTATATATAGAGGCAAGATTGAAGCCTTCTTCACTCATGTCAACTCCTTTCTTGCTTCTAGTCTAGTTTCAAGGGTCTCTAGTATTCTTGGCTTTTAGCAATAGCCATTCCAATTTCTTTCTTAATATACATATTTAGTTATTTCTATTTTTTTATCTTTCTTTGAGAAAAGTCTCACTTATTTATTTATTTTTATCAAGTTCTTATCCTTGATAGATTGACAAGAGTACACTTATAATATCAGAGCTTTATATAATCTTGATTAAAAGTGGATTATCTATTTTTCTTGATAAAACATAAGCATATTAGAAGTTGTGGATTACCCTCTTCTAAACTGATATTGTTCTAAGTATTTTTTTTGTTTTCAAGTCTTCTCTTTTATTTGTCTTGAGAAATATTAGACATCTTTTTTTTTCTAAGTATTATCATAGCAAAACTTGTTGAAATGAAGAGTGCAATGGTATAAATACAAGAGCAATTAAGGAAGTTAATGCTTGCAATACATCAACTCAAAATATGACCACAAGGAGCAATAAGATTGGTAGGAAGTAAAGATATAGAAATGATTGGAACTACTTCAACATCTACATCAAATCATGTCCCTTTTCCTATGGTGGAACATCCTTCCAATGTTAGTGAACTAAGAATTATCCTATCCAAGAAGTTTGATGGTACCAGATCAAAGTTTAAAGGATTTATCAATCAAGTACAACTTGTGATTAAACTTCAATTCCAAAGTTATCCAACTCTAGGATTGCAAGTTAGATTCATTGATATACTTCTTTTAGATTCAACATTATCATGGTTTTTATCTTTTTTTAAATGATAAGATCCAATATTGGATAATCTAGAGGCTTTTTTGGTGTAGTTTTGATCCATGTATGGAGAACATGATGCAATTCATGTTGCAATCAATAAGATCCATATTTTACGATAAGATAATTGATCAATAACGTTATATGCTTTATAGTTTTGACAACTTACAATTGATATCAAGTGGAATGATGTTGCACTTGTTAGTCAATTTTTCTATGGATTATAATATGAGGTAAAAAAATTAATGTTCAACTTACCTGATCTTCAAACATTGAATCAAGCAATTAACTTTATTGTGAAGTGCGACAATTGTCTTCTTGAATTTTGATCTAAGAACCATATAAGTAGACTTCAACTTTACTATAATTCAATAGCAACACCAACATCTCTTCAACATATATATTTGGAAGTAGAGGATATTCAAATTAATACAATACTTTTCAAACATCTTATTGAGTAAGAAAAGACTTGTCGTCATCAAGAAGGATTGTGCTTATATTATGGAGAATCTAAGCACACTGCTCAACATTACTCAAAGAAGTGACGCAACCATAAAATAAGGAGTACGGCTATCAAAGAAGATAGTATGTTGGAAAACAAGTTTGTCCAGCTACAATAGAGATCATGCAGCTAGAATCTTATACAATACCTAATAAAGGTCTTATTCTCTCCTCAGAATCCTCTCTTTGTTTTACAATAAATATTATTTTAGGACCTAAATATCACAAAGCCTCTGCCTTGTTAGATTCAAGAGCCTGAGCATGTTTCTTAGATAAAGAATTTTCAAAAAGACATAACATATCTTTAGTGAAGAAAACTAAACTTGTTCATATAGAAGTTATAGACAGTTGTACGTTGTCTTCTGGAGATGTTACTCATGAAATCTTTCCTATAAAAGTAGCAACTAATGGTCATAGTAGCTTTTTAATATTTAATATCATTAGATCTCCCTCTAATCCAATCATTTTAGGTTTATCATGGCTAAAAAAATATAATCCTAAAATAGATTGGACTTCTCGTAGTCTTGACTTTTTTGAAAGTATAAGTAAGAGTGTAGTTAATCAAGTAAAAAGTCACAAGTTTAATACAATTAAACCTGTATTTGTAGATGCAAGAGCTTTATTGCATATTGCAAAAGAAGAATCACCTTGTGTCATTTATGCCGCACATGTTTCTATTAGTAGAAGACTTCAAGTAGCATTTCAAGCCAATATGAAGATTTTTAAGATGTATTTGAGAAGAAGAATGTAGATACTCTTCTAGAACATTGTTCCTATGACTGTTCAATTGACCTTCAAGAAGGAATACAATCTCCATTTGGATCAATCTATAATTTATCACAAAATGAGTTGACTGAACTTAAAGAGTATATTGAAGAGAATCTGACTAAAAATTTCATATGCCATTCTAAATTTCCAATAAGAACTTTAATTTTATTTGTGAAGAAAAAAGATGGATCATTACTGATGTGTCTCGATTATCAAAGACTCAACAAAATCACCATCAAGAACAGGTACCCCCTACCTTCAATATCTGGACTACTTAATCAGTTGAATCAAGCTAAGATCTACACAAAATAGATCTATGAGGAACATATAATTTTGTACGCATCAATGAAAGAGATGAATAGAAGACTACGTTTTGAACAAAGTATGGATATTTTGAATACAATGTCATGCCTTTTGGACTTATAAATGCACCAACAACATTCTAATATTTAATGAATGACGTCTTTCGAGAGTTTTTAGATGATTTTGTTGTTTGTTACCTAGATGACATCTTAATCTATTCTAAGAATACAGATAAACATGAACTTTATGTTTGTCATGTGTTACAAAAACTAAGAGATGTGGGACTCTTTGTCAAGATACAAAAGTGTGTATTTCTCACTACTCAAGTTGACTTCTTAGGATACATCAATTCAAATGATGGACTTATGATGGATCCTAAAAAAATTTAAGCTATTATGAATTAGAAGATTCCAAAAACGATAAGAGATGTTCAATGCTTTCTGGAATTTGCCAACTACTATCAGATTTTTATTAAAGAATTCTCTCAAATTGCAGCTCTATATATATATATTTGACTTGTAAAGACAAACTTCAATAAAATCAAGAAGCAAAAGTAGTATTTGAAGCTTTAAAGACAATCTTTGTTTATGTACCAATCTTGTATTGTGTCAATTTTTTTAAGCTATTTTTTATGGAAATAGATGCATCAAACTTTGCTTTGGATGTCGTATTGTCACAAATGAGAATAAATAATAAACTTCATCTACTAGCTTTTCATTCCCAAAAAATTTTAGCAGTCAAAATTAACTACAAGATCCACAACAAAGAATTTCTTGCAATCATGGATTTATTTTAAGAATGGTGCTATTATCTACAAGGTGCTCCTAGTCTAGTCACCGTGTATATGGATCACAAGAACCTTGAATATTTTATGTTAGCACGTGTTTTGAATCATTGCCAAGTTTGTTGAAGTATGTCTTTATGAAGATTCGAATTCAAGATCACCTATCAACTGGAAAAACAACAAGGTTTATCAAATGCACTTTTTAGACAATCTTACCTTGCATCAAAGGAAAGAGATGCTACTTTTGATCAGCAACAGATAATTTTCTTAAAGCTAGAGTATCTTCATCTTCGAGTAATGAAATCAATACTAACTATTGATTCAACTTTCATTATGCAAGTTCAGTCAAGTATGTCTTTTGATCCTCTTATTCATGATATTAAAGAAAATCCTTCAAAGTCTCATGTTACTTCCAAATTTGAATTCAAGAACAATCTACTATATTTTGAGAGATGCCTATATGTTCCAGAAGGTGAAGCTCAAAAAATGTGTTTTTCAAACTCGTCATGACTTTCTAGCAATAAGACATTTGGATACAATAAAACTTTGGAACTAATATCCAAGGATTTTTGGTGGCCCTAAATATGGAAGGCAGTCAAAGATTTTGTACAATTTTATGATGTTTGTTCAAAATCCAAAATTCCTCGTTATCAACCTTAAGAACTTTTTCAACCATTATCCATTCCAGAACAACCATGGACTTTTGTTTCTATGGATTTTATCACAGATCTTCTAATCTCAGGTTCTTATGACTCTATATTCGTGATAGTACGTCGTTTTATCAAGATGGTATATTTTGTATCATGTATAAAATCTATCATAGGTCAAGAAATAGCTAAGCTCTTTCTTGACAATATCTATTGCTATCATGGATTATCCAAGGATATTATATCAGATAGGAAAACTTAGTTTGTATCAAAATTTTGGCAGACTCTTTTTAAGATTCTAAAAGTGGATATAAAAAAATCTTTGGTATTCTATCTTTAAATTGATGGACAAATGGAGCGTATTAATCAAGTTTTGGAGCAATATTTAAGATGTATCATCAACTACCAATAAGATGATTGGGTAATTTTTTTGCCATTGATAGAATTTGTTTATAATAAAATGATATATTCTACTATAAAATAAACATCTTTCTTTGCCAATTATGGTTATCATCCATGACTTGATACTTTTGAATTTTCAAAAGCTAATAATTCTATAGCAAAAGATTTGGCAAATCATTTGTCAAAGCTACATGCAACAATGAAGGCGCAATTAAAAGAAGCTCAAGAACAACAAAAGATCAATGCAGATGTCTATCAAAAAGAACAACCACCATTCCACATGGGTGATAAGGTATGGTTACTTCATCGTAATATCAAGACTACTCGTCTTTATGACAAGTTGAACTATCAAAGGCTTGGACCATTTTCTATTTCTGTACAAATCAATCCAGAAGTATATCGTTTATACCTACTGAAGTCAATGAAAATCCATCCAATATTCCGCGTGTCTCTTCTTGAATCATACAAGATAGTGGACATACCAAGAAAAAGACAAGTTCCACCTCTTCCTATAGAAGTGGACAATAATGAAGAGTTCATAGTGGAAGAAGTTCTAAATTCAAGGCGACATCAAAATAAATTAGAATATTTTATCCATTGGCATGGATATGATATTTGTAAATACATATAGGAGCTAGTAAATAATCTTGCAAATGTAGCAAAGGCAGTGGAAGCTTCTCATCAACAATATCCATCAAAATCAAGATGAAAATCTTTTATATAAAAGAAACAAGATCTAAGCGAGATAACATTCTACTTCAAATCCTTATTTGCAGCTTCTTTGTAGTTGTAACATTGAGGAGATAGAGAACCAACAACCAACAGATTCAACTGAAGAGCCTTTGTTTGCCGACCTATTAGATGAGATATTATGATTATCACAACCTTCAAGATGACACAATCTAGATGAAGATCCTCAATAACAACATGTTTTTCCTCAAATAGATAGCAAGATACAACACGTTTGGTATCACAACTTTGGAAGGGACTACCAATATTTGGTGATTCTATTAGAGGTAGGTGTGAGCCTAAAATCCACCACTCTATAGATTTAGTACTACACAACGAGCTCAAGAGGTAGAATGGAATAACTCCCAATTATAAAAATTTTAGATTAATTAAAATGTAGGTGTTTTTAATTCAATTAAAATTAACGCCTTCCAAGCAATGGTTACCATTATTAAATTAAAATATCAGATGAAATTCACCATACAAAAAAAATGATAAAATTAATTAATTAAGTTTTTCTTATTAATTCATAATAAGAATAAAAACTTAAGTTTAAATTAAAATTTAAAATTTAACATTAAAAGTTAAAGTTAAAAGTTAAAATTAAAAGTTAAAAATTAAAGTTAAATATTAAATTCAAAAGTTAAAGTTCAAAGTTTAAAAATTTAAGTAAGAATATTAAAGGTTAAAAGTTAAAAGTTAAAATTTATTAGTCAAAATTTGAAATGTGGAGATTACGAGTTACTGTGAAGATAAAAGTAAAAATAAAATAAAAGGGGTAAAAGCGAAGGTACCTTGACAACGCCAAGGATTGAAGGCAGCAACCCCCTTCTACTCCAAAATTCGCCAAAAATTTTAATTAGCTCCAAATTGAATGATTTACAAGTTTTTGCAAGGTTAACTTAAAGGCGCTCTTGCTCCAACAAATCTCATTGCAATCTAGTGACCCAGTCGTGAGAATTGCTCCTTTGAAGTTGAGTGATCCAAACTGCCGCGGCGACCAACCCCCTTCACTTAGAAATTCGCTAAAAATTCAAATTGTCTTTAAATCCAGCGAAACTTAAGCCCTTCAAAGCTTAGCTTACAAGTATTGATGCTCCCAAAATTTCAAATGAATCGAGTTATCAGGCACTGAGAAATGCCTTCCCAAACTCGATTAATCCAAACTGCAAAGGCAGTCGACCCCCTCACACTCAAAATTTTACCAAAAATTCAGTTAAAATACAAATGGAGCGAGACTTATCTTGTTGGAAAGCTAACAACAAAAACTACAACCACAAAAAAAATCACATTGGAACTAAAACAATTGAATGACTGATGGAGGGAAATCTGAGGCTCTTGAAACCTGTGGAGTAATTGGGAGGCCAAGGGAGCTATTCACCACAATGAAACGTGTTTTAAGACCCAATGACTATCAATCACAACTTGAAATCCATGCACACCCACCTACAAAATTCACAATGAGATTTAAAATCTAAATGAAATTAAAATTAGGATTTTTGGCCAAATTTTAGCATGGCTTCGCCCTTCACCAAAAGAGGAGAGAGAGAGGGCTTGGAAAACCAAGCCTCTCTCATACAATTAAGTGGAGGCTTGTAGAAGGGTGACTACATCTCCACTCTTGATTTTTCAGATCCCTAATCTAGATCTACGGCCTTCATTCATCCAAGAGCCAATCTCGTTATCAAGGCTGATGGCCCTTGTAAGTGGTCAAGAAGGCATTTTTTTGTAAATCTAACTTCACTATTATGTTCAAAACACCTTTTTAAGCTAAGATCGACTACTCACATGCTCCAATCCATGCTCGATTATAATTTCCATGGAAATTTTTACTTACAAGGATCTTGGCAATTTTTTTGTGAAATTCTTCAAAATGAGAATTTCATTGCTTCTCTTGTATTTTGAAGGAGAGGTTGCTGATCTTATTTTCTTCACTCCACAAGGTAAATCTGGTGCCACCATTGCATTTAAGAGACTCCCATTAAGTAGAAGAACCACCATGCCGCTTAAATTTGTCGAATTTGGAGGAAAAATCCAAAATTACCATTACTAACTTCCGTAAATCTTTTAGAGAATTATAATTCCAACCCCTAAATCACATGAATGATTATAGATATAATCATTGGCTTTTATTCAACCTTTATAGTAATGACTAACAACCTCTAAATTATTAAACTAACTAAGTTACTATTCTAATTTTCTAACTCTTGTCACTTTAGTCCTAATTAACCTAATTCAACGAATTAGGCTATGATTTATACCACGAGGGGTTGTAATCCTAAAAATTCTATAAAACTTAATTCTACTTATATAAATCCTAATCTAACATGTTTAATTATCGTAAAATAGGAAAATAACAAAAATTTAAATTTTAGAGTATAATTGAGAGCTGACAGTAGAAACAACTCCTGACGATTTTTTAAATGTTTTAATTGAAGGATCTTATGAACGCATCAACAATGATTAAATAACTAGGTGGTCTTTTTGCCTTGGTATGGAACACTATCGATGGTTGAGAGGCCCTATCAATCATCTTCGAAGAAAACAAAGATTAGAGTATGTTGCAAATACAATCCGCCGCATCTTAGACTTCTTTAATATGTGATCACCACTCCTCGTGGAACTCGTTCCTAGAAGGAGAGGTAATATCATAGATATATATTTATTATAATTATTATCTAGGTGATATAAAAAGATAGAAGTAGGTAAAAATAGATTAATTTCATAATATCTTTTAGGGAAGCTTCTTAGAAGCTTCATAGATACTACTTTGACTTTACATGTATTTATATTTCATTGGTAGGTTAGAAACTTGGTCAACAAGTTAATCACGTACCACACATCTTGATAACTTGTGGAATAAGCTAAGTATGTGGCGCCCACATAGAAAACTTGTCTTATAAATTAAGATACATGTTGTACAAAGTCAACACATTTTTGGAGGTCCTATAGAATGTTGCCATGTAACTTCTAAGTAGATAGTATATATAGAGGCAAGAGTAAAGCCTTCTTTACTCTTGTCAACTCCTTTCTTGCTTCTAGTCTAATTTCAAGGATCTCTAATTTTCTTGTCTTTTGGCAATAGCCATTCCAATTTCTTTTTTAATATACATATTTAGTTATTTCTATTTTGTCATCTTTCTTTGAAAAAAGTCTCACTTGTTTATTTAATTTTATCTAGTTCTTGTTCTTGACTTAACCATGGTCATCTATCTCTATGGATTTCATTACAAATTTCCTACCATCAAACTTATTCAATACTATCTTTGTAGTTGTTGATCGATTGACTAAGATGACATACTTTATATCTTACAAGAAATCAATTACTAATGAAAAGATAGCAAGATTCTTTATTGATAATGTCTATCGTTATTTTAGGTTGCTAGACAACATTGTGCTTGATTATAGGCCACAATTTGTATTATGGTTTTAGAAAGCACTTTTCAAGATTCTTAAGGTTGACATCAATCTTTTCTGTGCCTTCCACCCTCAAACTAATGGCCAAACGTAGCAGATCAACTAAATTTTTAAGCGATATTTGAGGTGCACTATCAATTATCAACAAGACGATTGAACTTTCTACTTATCGTTGGTAGAATTTACATATAATAATATAATCCATGCATCTATTTAGCAAACGCCATTCTATTCAAACTACAGTCATCATCTAAAGTTGGATATGATAGAGCCTTCAAAGTCAATAAATCCAATAGCAAAGGAGTTTGTTACTAAGATGGCTGAACTTCAAGCAATCATGAAGACTCACTTAGAAAGGGCTCAACAACATTATAACCTACTGGCACATGAATTGAGTAAAGAACATCCTCTATTCCAAGTTGGTGACAAAATATGGCTTCTTTGGTGTAATATAAAAACCAACAGACCATGTGATAAGTTGGACTACTGAAGGTTGGAACCATTTGTGATTCAAAAGCAAATTAATTATGTAACTTATTGATTAGAGTTACCTTCATCCATAAAGATTCATCTAGTCTTTCATGTTTTACTTTTAAAAAGGTATAAAGAATCAAAAATACTATACCAAAGACAACCACTACCTCCTATAGTTGAAATCAATGATCATATTTAATTTGAGATAGAAGAGGTATTAAATTCAAGGATAAGATATGAAAGGTTTAAATATCTAGTCCATTGGCATGGATATAATATCAACAATCACATGTCAAAATTAGTTGGTAATCTTATAAATGTACAAATGAAGGTTTGAAGGTTTCATCAATAATATCCATTTAGACCAAAAGTGACAAAATGAAAAATAATAGCTTAGTAAGATGGCTTCATCATAAAGATTTTTAATTCTTTGCCTCATGAAAAAGAAAAAAAGTCAATCTTTGAAGAGGTAGTTGTTGTCAAATATTTAAAATAATATAAGTCAATATTTTGAATCCAAAACCATAGCCTATTTATATTCTTTTAGTCTTTTCTACTATATATGATATGGATAGTTAAGAGATAGATGCCTTGTTGGTCATACCATCTCAACTAAGTAGCTCACAAAGATGACTCCAATTTGAAGAGCTGCCTGAACTATGAAGACATTAAAGGATACCTAATAATAGGTCACTGATAATTGTGTTTGAGGTAGAACCTGCATATGAAGGTTGTCGAAAAGAAGTATTTACAGGACAATTCTATAATGAAGATATCAAAGTTCATACTTAGTCACAAGTAAAAGGCTTGCGACACTATTGATGTCTATAAGGACCTATGAACCATTTAACTCAAAAAAATAATTGAAATATATAATAGATACTATGCCACAGATCTTCAACTTCTTATACATATACTAACTTGATGCAACATTACTTTTTGGAGACCTCAAAGCTAGAAGAGGAAGCGATGTTATGGACATATAATTGAAGAAGATTCTAAAAGATTCTAAAAGGTTCCAATAGATTCTAGAAGGTACTAATAGATTCTAAAAATACTCTTGAAGGTTCCAAATGGTTCCAAAAGGTTTTGGAAGATTTGAATAGATTCTAAGAATGTTCTAAAAAGTCATAGGAGATCCTAAAAGGTTCTAGGAAGCTTTAGATGATTTAGGAAGTTGTTGAAGAAGGATCTTAGGCTTGCTTTGTTCTCAAGCCTCATAAAAACTTCTCAAGAAACTTCTTAGGACTAGTATATATAAGAGTTGAGATTGAAGGGATCCTCAATCATAACAATTCACTTCTTGTGGTTTAGCCAAGACCTTCTTTACTTGAATCTAATTGTTGTTCCAATGTCAAGCTAACTCCATTTCTTGGCCTTGAATCCTTATCTTGTATATGGTCTCTAACACCTATTTTGTCATATTTCTTTGAGAGAGCTTCATTTGATTATTTACTTTCATCGAGTTTTGATCATTAATGTAAGGTTGTATGCTCCTCATAGATCTATTTTTGTATAAATCTTTGCTTAATTGAATTGATCAAGAGGTCTTGAAATTAGAGGTAGCGAATACATATTTTTTATGGTAATCTTGTTAAGACATTGATAGTCTAGGCACATCATTATAGATCCATTTTTTTCTGTACAAATAAGATAGAAGCTTCTGTTGGAAATTTTGAATGGCATATAAAGTTCTTAGTTAAGTTTTTCTCAATATATTTCTTTAATACAATCAATTCATTTGATAATAAAATATAGATCAAACCAAATGGATATTGAATTCTTTTTTTTAGATCAATTAAACAATCATAAGGTCCATGCTTTAGAAGAATATCTGCATTCTTTTTTTTAAAAATGTCCTAGAAATCTTGATACTTGCTAGAAATTTTACTTGACATCTTTCTACCATCAAAAATAGACGTGGCATATATAACAAAAGATGACCTTTTTTTTGTTGCATGCATGAAAGCTTTTGTACATACCAATAAGAGTTTGGATATATTAGACTTATTTATTTTTACTTCACTACAAAAATTTTAAATTAAAATATAAGAAAAATTAAGGTCACAAGAAATCTAATCTATCTGAGGATTATATTTTTTTAACCATAATAATCCTAAAATAATTGAATTAGAGAGAGATCTTATCATATAAAATATTATTATACTATTATGATTTTTAATTATTACATCTACAAGAATAGTTTTATGAGTAACTTCTCCAAAAGACAACAAATGACCATCTATGACTTCTACATGTAAAGATTTAATTTTCTTGATTAAAGGTATTTCTTGTTTTTTGACAAAGTCTTCATCTATAAAATAGGTTAAGGCTCTTGAATCTAATAATATAAAAAATTTGTGATTTTTAGGTCCTAAATATACATCTATTGTAAAATAAGGTCAGAGATTTGAGAAGAGAATAAGACCTTTACTAGGTATTGTACATGATTTCAGTCGCATGGTCCCTATTGTAGCTAAGAAAACTTATTTTTTGGCACATTGTCTTCTTTTGTAATTATACTCCTCATTTTGTAAGTGCATTGCTTCTTTGGATAATGTTGAGCAATGTACTTAGATTCTCCACGATACAAGCACAAACCTTCTTGACAATGTCAAATCTTTTTTTATTCACTAAAAAATTTAAAATATATTGTATCAATTTACATTGGTTTTGGCCTTAATAAATAAGTTTCTAAAAACTCGAGAGTTGCCATCATTACTTGGCTTGTTCTTTTCTACTCAAGTCTTTGATCTTGAAGCCTTTCAAATATTCAATTATCACATGTAATAGCTTAAATAATAAATTATTCCAAAGATTTTGTTTATCTTATTGTCAATAATGAATCTTTGATATTATCTTTCAAATCATATCAAAATTTATTGATAAGAGATTTATTATTCTAGTCTACAATGTAAGCAAGGTTTTAGAATTTAATAACATACATGATAGCTGATCATGATCATTTTTGTAAAGATAAGAGCTTAGATACATATATTAACTTGTAATATATTAACTTGTTGACTTTACAAGATACATATATTAACTTGTAAGATAAGTTTTCTATATGTACGCTATATAGTTAGCTTGTTTCACAAACTATCAATACATGATTAATTTGTTAATGAAGTTTCTAATCTATCAATCAACTACAAATATATGTGAAGTTAAAGCAACATCTATGAAACTTCTAAGAAGCATCTCTAAAAAATGTTATGAAATAAATCTACTTTTAGCTACTTCTACTTAATCATATAAATAAATATTAGAATAAATATGTATATTTTTGACAAAAGATCTTTAAGAATGATATATTTTATCTTAAATAAATGTCCAGTTAAAACATTATTGTATTATGTGTATTCTTAGTGAAGATCATAGTAAGCGCCTAGCTCTGGAAGGTAAATAGAAATGTAAGAATAATCCTATTAGGTCTAATAAAATTTCAAATAATCTTAAGTAGATCTTAATAATCTTGATTAAATTTTTACCAATCTAAAATAAATTTAAAATAATTTATAAAAGAAATACAAATAATTCTAAAAAATACTAAAAATAATTTTTTTAATATAATCCTAATTGAAATTTTAATTGAATCTTAATCAAATTAATAATTAAGATTGTTGATATCATAGGAAATAGAATCTCAACAATTAATAATCAAATTGTTGATATCAACTCAAAATTTATAAATTTTTTAATGTCCTAATTAAAAATAAGTATAAGAAAGGTGAAACCAATTACACTTATTAATTAAAAGAAATGCAAGATGATTCAATTGAGTATTAAGCACCCTCCTACTCTAATTCGAATACTAAACTTTTAGTGCCAATATTCCCTTTTTGAACCATTGAATTCCTTCTAAATTTCATTCAAAATGTTGAAAATCAATTCTAATATCTATACAAAAAAAAATCATTTTAGTTCAATTGACAAATCATTGAAGATTTCAAAAATAATCATTAATCCTCAAACTCCAATTTCTAAGATTTCAATCCATAAAAATCTTTACATTCCTTAATTTAACTATTTAATTGAGTTCAAAATTTTTACCCAAAATTGCAACTAGTACACCAAGACATTTTCTAAAATTCATCTATATACATACTATAAAATTCAAAAAATCTTCAAATTTATAAACATATTTTTATTTTATAAAAAATCTAAACCAACTAAAAACATTAGTAACTTTGAAAATCCCTCTAAAACTTAATATTCTCTCAATTGACATAAAACTAATATCCAAAATCTTTCTTCAAGTCTACTCTCAAACCTTGCCATCTGATCTATTCTAAAGAACTTTAGAGTCACCGTAAGTATGTAAATTTGTACCTTAGGATGTGATTTTGACTAAGGTTGTTAATCGGTCCTCTCCAAGTATCAATTCTTGACTTCTTGAGGTAAAGTTTATTGAAAACTACTCTTAATTCCTTCCTACATATGCCTATATTATTTGATTTTTCAATCTACTTTATTTTGCATTATTTGTAGTCCTACAAGATAAATAGAAGCCTATTTTACAAAAACACAGTATTAGCACTTTTTAATTTTACTATATTTTTTACTATTATCTATACTTTTAAAATAATTAGCTATAATATTTTAAAATAATATCTTCTATAATATAATTTTTTATTTTCTTTCTTTTTATTAATTGTATAATATTATAACAATATATTTGTTATCACAACCTTAGAAGAAATTCTTGATGTTTGGTGATTTTATTAGAAATAGGAATGATTCTTGACAATGTTTTAGATATTCTATTTGAAAGGAGTCACAAAGACTTCAAAAATAATCAAATAATAAGGTGATCTTTTTTCTTTGGTATAAGATACTATTGATGGCTGAGAGGACCTATCAACCACCTATAAAGGGAATAAAGATCAAAATATATAACAAACATAATTTACTAAATTTTAGAATTTTTCAATATATGATAATTGCTCCTTATAGAACTCGTTCCTAGAAAGGAAGAAAGATAATATCATTGATATTCACATTATCTTTATAAGAAGCATCAAGTAGAAAATAAATATAGGTAGATTTGATATTATTTTATGATGTAGCTTCTTTAAAACTTTATAGACATGTAGATTTGATATTATCTAAGAAATCCTAAAAAAAAAATTTAAAAATCTTTATGATATTTTAAAGAAATCCTAAATTAATCTTAAATCCTAAATCAATCTTAATTAGACCTTGGATCTTAAATCAATCCTAATCAAATCTTAAATTCGAAATAAAATTCTAATCAAATCCTAAATTTTAAATCAAATTCTAATCAATTCCTAAATACAAATATTAATTACAAAACATCATAATCTACTCCGGTGTTTGTTAGCCTCCATCTTTGACTTTAATATTAACCTTCCAGCAGTAAAAACTCTTAGTTTAACAATTAATTTACTTTCAAATTTTGTACAAGTGTTCGAAGACAAGTCAACTATTAGCTCTAGTAAAAATCATTTGAATCCAATTAAGAGATTGTTACAAATCTTAATTGACCTTTTTAAACCTAAAAATCCAATTTTTGAGATCTTAACCCACTTAAACTTTAATAAACTCTAATCCAACTATTTGATTAAGCTCAAATTTATAACATATTTTTAATACATTTATACTCACTATTCCACAAAATTTCACTTGTAGATCTACTTCAAAACTTATGAAATTTCTCAAATTAAAAATCCTATTTTATTTCATAAGATTTAGAGTCATTGAAAACAACCTTAACTTTGCAAAGCCCTTACAAAGTTACTATAATCTCAAATTACTCAAATCTAATACTTTAAAAAACTCTCTAAAGTCTTCTTCCAAATTCCACTCTCCAATTTATAAAAGAATCCTAGAATCATCATATGTATGTAGTTTTGTACCTTGGGGTTTGATTTTGACTTTGATTGGCAATCAATTCTTTTTAGGTATCAAATCTTATTCTATTGACATAATTTTTGCTCAAATCAACACCTAACTCCCTTGTTCAAATGCATATATTCTTTATTTTATATAAATATATTATAAATTTTTGAACTAAACATTATTTTGATGAATAAATTTAAGGCCACCTTTGTAAGATAGATTTGATTTTTTTTTTTATATTCTAAATATAATTTTAAATTAATTATTTTATTTTATGAACTAAACATTGTTTTGATATAATAAGGCTAATAAGTGAAAGAGTGAAGAAAATAATATATTTTAGAAGATCATATTTTAAAATATTATAAAAATTTATCTTAGAAATATAGATATTAGTTAAAAGTTAGTAAAATTAAAAGTGCAAATGCTGCCTTTTTTGCTAAATAGACTTCTACTTACTTTGTAAGACCATAAATAAGGCAAAAAAAGTAGATTAAAAACTTTCTTTTCTAAGATTCAAATAAGATGGGGCATGACTAACTCATATTCACTTTGTATTATATGCCACACAAGTATATGGAGAGAACTCAATAGTTTGAAAGGCCATTTACAAGATTTGGACCATCATCTATAAAGATTCAATATTTTAATAATCTACTATGTCAATGCAATAGCTAGATATACCATCTTTGAAAATACAACATTATACAACAACCAAGAAGAGATGTTGAGAAATTCTCCTTATTCCTTTGACAATACTTAGATATGTCATAGCATGGTCCAACTATCCAACCTCTAAGATGTACAATATTATTCTTAAAAACAAACAGAAGACCTAATATCCATTAAGGTACTCCAAATTTTTCAAAACATCTAGGACATTCATAATTCATAGAGCATCACACAAAATCCAATATTTTTTAAATATAAGTAGATAACCACCTTAGACAAATTCAGGCAATTACCTCAATTCTTTCAACTCTAAGGCCCCTTCAAAAAAAAATATTTTAAATAATTATATACTAATTTATACCAATCAACTATAGTCTTTCTTTTTGAAGCTATAAGTCTCCAACTGCATTGTATCCAAGTTGTGGTCTTTGAAGGAAAATCTCCAAACTGTAGCCTTAAATCCAAAACATGCATAAATAAGATTTATTTTATTTTATTTTATTTTATTTTGTGATCAACTTTTTTATACCTTCTCCTTTGATCTAAGTAAGTCACATTGAAAGGCAATGCTTCTTTTATAAGAGATTTCTTTCTTCAACTACTCTACTAAATTAAGCTATACATATATTTTCTTTATAGAAATTTAATATTTATGTTTATATTTTAAATATGAATAGTTAAGACTCTAATATTTAGAATTTAAGTCATCCATCAAATTAACATGAAACTTGAACAAGTTAACAAAGCTCCAAACTTTTTTGTAGCAAATAAACTTTGGTGATTTATCCATAGACAATTGATGTACTTTTATGGATTTTTTTAATGCTTATTGATGCTGCAATGGAATAATTGAAATTCTATGATATTATTTGAAATTTTGTAAGGATGCAAGGAAAGTATATTTTTCTTTATAATTTAGTAAAATTTATTTATACATTTAATAAAAATATATTTAAATATTTATAATATCTAATTATTTTATAAATCCAAAAGATTATTTTATATTACTAAAAATAAATAGTTATTTATATATTTAATTTAAAATTCTTTTTAATATAATTTATGTTTAAGCTTAATTTTTGTTGTTTTGTGTATAATTTTTTTATTCAAAATATTCCAAATTAAATTATTTCATAATATTTCCATTCAATTATTATATTACAAGCTATATAAAATATTACTCAAAATTTCCTTAAAGTTGAACTTAAATTTAAAAATTAATATAAGTGTATCTTTTTACAAAAAAACATATGTCTTAAACATGATTTTATTCTTCTAGAGCAGAAAATTTATTTGATAGATTCAAGAATCAAAATTTGGAATTCAGACTACTAATATAGAAATTATATTTTTGCATACTTCTATATTAAGAAATAAATTTAAATAAATTTAGTGGAATTACATAAATTAATATTTTTAATTTTATTCTTAAATTTATTTTATGTATCATGATAAAATTATTAGTTAGAAATTCTCATATTCTCTAAATTATTTGGCACTAATTCATATGCATGTATAAATTTCTTCCCATCAAAGAAAAATACTTAGTTTTTGTGTACTGAAATTTGATTGATGTTTTTGAACTTTTAAACATGTCTAGAGGAAATTTTTAATTTTTTTAATAAAAACTTATTCTGCATTTTACAGTGTCACATTGATTTAGTTTTTAGTTTTTAATATTATATAAGAATCAAAATTGTTAAACTTATAAATTATCTTCAAGATTGTATACAAAAATTTAGATAATTTTTTAAAATTTGAATATAAAAAGTTACATTAATTAAAGTGGTAAAGAATCAAACTTGTAGAAATGATTTATTACTATTTTGTGTAAATATATATATATATATATATATATAAATATATTGATTTATGCATGCATATATATATATATATATATTGATTTATGCATGCATATATATATATATATATATATTGATTTATGCATGCATATATATATATATATATATATATTGCTACAGTTCTCACAATTGTCTTATCAAACTAGTACAAAGAGTAGTTGTTTTATTACATGTATTACAATTTTTAATAAACAAATAAATTCATATGTTTGTTGTACATGACTACTTGAAATTTAACCTAATTGCTGTATTGTTCAATCAAATTACATACACACGCATGTACAGATATACATACATACAGAGAGGGTGAGATGAGAGATATTCTCATGACGTTTGAGTCACTTTACATCTTAAAGAAAATGACCTTTATGACTTGAATGGTGAGGGTATGTTGAAACCTAGCTTCGTGGACACCACATGCACCTCCATCTTTGCCTCTTTCTTCTCTTCTTCAGTTTTAACATATAAAGTCCCATATTGTAGCACATTCGTAGAAGTCCTAATTTGATTTCGAAAGTCAACATGTTCATTCGCCGACAATTCACTAGCAACTAAAAAGTAAAAGATCACAACGCGTCGTGACGTAATAACTTCAAAAACAACGTAGAATCTCACAACAGGAAGGATCCGTGTTCAGTGGAGCCCTTTGATTTCCATTCCTCAATAGCTCCTCTTGGAAAAGCTCTCCACACCACTTTCGTAAAGTCATAGCTCTACCCACAAAGCACTATCAGGTCTTAGGATGCCTGCAGACCCACTAAAGCGAAAACAAAAAAAAGCTATATTCAAAATAAACTTAAGAAACAGCCAAAGGCCACACGTTTAGGAGGACCGGGCTGATTGCAACTCATGCTTGATCAGATCTTCCTGCTACTAACGAGATGCTTTCGTCTTAATTGCCTGGCCAGGGAAATAGAGAATCAGTTGATCCTGTCGGGATTTGAGTTCCACACTACGTTATTTTTTATTTGCGTGAATCTCGGCGTCAGAATCATGTGAAGAATAAATGTGAAGAAGGGCTTTGCATGTTGTAAGAATGGTCTAAAAAGAGAACTCTGTTCAGTTTTGTTCACTTGGGACTTGGTGGTCATGGGATAAATGTACCATCCGGATCATCTCAATCTCCTGATGGTAATGCACAGCTCCGAAAGGTGCGAAAACTTCGACAGCTAGTGCGGCTGCTTAGTTTCACTGGTGGTGGCAGAGCCTTGATCTGAGGCTGACTGGATCCATTGTTTCGGTTAACTTCCTGATAGTTATTACCTTCGAAATTGGGTGGTGGCCCGTGCGACTGTTTTAAGACGGCTGTTTTGTGGTTGTGCAGCCGTCATAATGAAGTCGCACGGGCTACCATATAATTAGTTGTTGTCGAGAAGTTTTTTTCAGAACACTGTAGGACTGCATGAAGTGGGACCTTAGCAGTAATGTTTCACTTGAAGACATACTTGAAGATATACCAACTTTGGGTGAACGCAGATTGAACAATCTTGAAAGAGATGTGAGTTGTGCATTTGGAAGATGAGCCGATTGGTGACGAGGATGTATTTCGAATCAATCTCTGTTAGTTTGTATTTGGAGCCCTTTGGACGTAATAACATATCTCGAAGTTGGAGAGAAGGCTGAGCCTGGGCTCGTCTTTGAGTTTATCATCGAAACAAGGTCGTGAAGTGATCACAGCCCACACAGCTGACCTTTCTAAATGGTGAATTATTTGCTTAATCTAGCCTATTAGTTTACACAGCTACCCAGCAATCGGTGTGTGTTACTGATCCATCTTCATTGGTTGCAGGAGTGGTCAATGATCGTAAGTAAGATCACTATGGCAGCCTTTCTAAGGCGTTCAAAACTTGAAGTGTATTGACAGATGAAATTCACATAAATGTGAAGTATGTCACTTCACAATCGGATTTTTGCGTTCATCACCTTATAATCGTGGAGGAATGTATTCCACACATTGGCTACCAAGCTTAAATCAGCAGCAAAGCTCTCCGCTAGGGATGCATCTTTGAAACCAATTGGGTCTTGAAGGTTTGTAGTGCAGGAAAACCCGAATTCTGACGCTCTACCTGGCAACAAATGTTGAAAAAAAGGTGGGCAGATCTTGCAGTCTGCATTGCTAAAGATTGCACGTTAGTACTCCTGAGTTGCTTCAGGTTCCATTTAAAACTGACTTTGAATGTTGGATTACCAGACTATGATGTCATGGCTCAGAGCTTTCAAACCAACAACTCTTACATTTTGCTAGTATCTGACGAATGTTGACCCTCTTTCAACAACCCATTAGTTTTAACAAATATGGGGGGTGTTACCTTGCTGTGTGGTGAATTCAGGTATGGAACAAGTGGATGAAGACTGGTGGATTTGAGATGGAAATGAAGAAGGGGAGAGAGCAATGGCTGAAAACCTCACAAGTTGGGAGTGTGGAAGGCAAGGAGGTGTATGAAGCTTGCCAAGAGTTCATAGTGGGAGCAAGATAGGCATTGTATAAAAATGTACTTTGCTCAATGATAGTTTAGGATTGAATTATTATTGCTTTACCTAAACAATGTTGCAAAAGTGACTTCAAAAGTGTAGCAGACATCAATTATTGTTTGGTTGGGATTTTAAGTATAACAACATATATATACATCATTTGTGTAATTTTATACACAAGTTATAGTATTATAGAAGCACATTTTTGAAGACATATGTTTGTGCAAGTTCATGCACAAGAGATAGTAGTGTAGAAGCACATTTTACCAGACTTATGGCTTTGTCTATTAGAAGATTATTATATCAATCTTTTAAAAATATTTATTAAGTGAAAAAAATATTGATTACCTTAAACTATTTGCAAGGTAATTGTTTTAATCTATAAAAGATCTTATGAAGTCAACACTTTATACTTGGTTGAGGAGAGATGATTCTTTTTAGAAACTTCATATAGATTTCTTTTTGACAATATTCATTGAAGAAAGTAATTTTAATATCTATTTGATGGACATATAAATCAAGTTGAATTCTCAAAGCAAGGATGCGATGAATGAATTAAATTCAAACATTAGAAAAAAAAAGTTTTATCATAATCCAAACTTAGAATTTGATTAAATTTACAAGCCACAAGATGGACTTTGAAGCTTTCCACGACCCTAAATTTTTTTAGCTTGATTTTAAATATCTATTTCTAAGTGATGGACTAGCGATTAGCAAAAAGCTAGTTGAACAATAATATAGTATTGACAAAATGAAAATTGAGCTCTTTTTCTATTGCCAATTTCCATTGAGATTCTTTTGAAGAATTAATTGTTTGAGAATAGCTTGTAGATTCAATAGAAATAATAGAAATTATAATTAAAGTGAAATTTTTTTTTATTGCTTTTATTTATTTTAATATGAGGAAGAAGAGGCTCAATGGTATAATTTTCAGTAAGATCATGCAGCAAAAGACACAATATCTTTATTGTGTCAAAAAGAAGGTCATATTTGGATAGTAAGAGATAAATCACCAACTTCTATTGAAATATTCAAATTAGATTCAAAGTGAATTATGAGTGAGCAAAAAAATTAGATATGTTTGTTAAGATGTGGTATGAATACTAGTCTTAAATGGAGGTCTAACATACTTCAAGGCAAATTGACATCGTTTAGTACAAGTAGGAAAATTAAGTAGAAGAAATTCTTAAAAGTTAAGCAGCTCACAAATTAAAACATGAAAAAGCCACTACTCCTTAATATGGGATAGAAATCTACTTGTATGCTATAGAACTTATAGCCATCTAACATTAAATTTAGGTCTACTTATAATCCAAGGATTCATGTAGCAAAGCCACTTGGTAAGGATTGTGGGACCATTTGCAACTTAGAGAACCCATGGCCACTTAATATGGAGTTCCTTCGAAAAGAAATACCAAGGCGGCTAAGAAGATTCCTTTGGAAAAAATATGCAAGCAGCCAAGAGGGTTCTTTTGAAAGAAATGCCTATGCCATGAGAAATTTTTTATGGAAGAAAATTTTAGATGGCCATTGAAACTTTCTATACCAAAGTAATCAAAGAAGGAGCCTAGATGACCAAGAGGGGATCCTAAACTACCATGAAGAAGCCTTAGACAATCACAAAACTTTGGCCCAAGATTGCCTTAGGTAGGCTCTAGAATGGAAGAGCCAATAGATTGAAAAATATGCACATCTATCAAAATTGTTTAATCATGAGGATTTAGAAAGTCTATGTTAGGATAAAAATGTTTGATATATTCTTTTTGAAATACAACATCTCTTCATATAAGAAGAGTACCATTGATGATTCTTTGAAGCTTATATGCTTTAGTAACAGAGTTATATTCAAGCAATATATATTCAAAAGTTTTGCTGAAAAATATCAACTTCTAAAAATATAAAAATATGCAATATTCATTTTTTTTTGTACCATAATTTAAATAAAGTTGTGTCATTTAAAATAGCTTTGGTAGGACAATAATTTTGAAGGTATGTAGCACATGAGACACCTTTGCTCCAAAATGCTTGTGATAATTTAGTTTCATGGAGTATATATCTAATGGTATTGAAAAGAATACAATTTTTTTGTTCCACAATGTTATTTTGATAAAGAATATATATTGTGGTAAATTGACATTGAATACTATGAGTTTCTAAATATTAGTTAAAATTAGAGGAGAGGTATTCTCATCCTTGATCAAAGTGGAGAACTTGGAGTTTGTATCTAGTTTGTATTTTTGTCTATATATAAAATATTTTAGAGACATGGAAGCATTTTTTCTTTTGACGGAGAAGTCAAAGCACAACATAACTTAAAAAATAATTGATAAATAGTACATAATATTCAAATTTGGAAAAAATGGAAGGAACTATTTAGCCACTTAGATAAAAATGAATTAATTTAAGGGATTGAATAGCTTAATTTGTAGCCACTTTTGGAAATATTTTCATAGCTTACTTTTTATGAAGGCATGTTGGATATTATTGTAAAAAAATTCTTTTAATTAATGGATCCATAATGGATTTATTAGTGGCAAGTTATTGTAATTTCTTGGCACTTAAATACCTTGACCAACAATACTACAAGTTTGAAGAATTTGATAAAGATGTTATTTGCTTAGAATTTAGAAGAATAATAGCCAAATTTGAATACATCACAAGGGAGGATTTTTTATATGAATCATTATCTAGAATAATAGATAAGTTAGACTCTATTTTTATATCTTATAATAGCAAGCTACCAAGGATATATAAATAATTTTGAAAGAAATAAGACGCAATTTTAGAATTAACTTTGGCAAGAAGTCTATATGTACGATTTTTTATAGATATGCCACTACCATATATGTCATGGTCACTTATTAAAAATAAATTCTTATATAGATTAAGAACATATAATATATTATTAAGCCAAATGGTTTCTCCATTTATCATAAAAATCTCTATATTACCTTGTCTATAAATTGAAAGAATAGTATAATTGTCAAGATGTATATAATTTTCTTCTATTGTTAATTTTTCAAAAGTAATAAATTGGAATTTTTTGTGAGCCAAGTAATGAGTTCCACTCATATCAATGATCCATGTAGGATCTTCTATTGCTCTTAGTTTAAATGATTTTTTAGAATAATATTCTTATGTAAAATATACATGAATATAAAATAATGGAAGAATTTCTTTTACATCTTTGGATTTCTATTTTGATTTTCTATTCTCATGAATTGTTATTGTTGTGTTGGACAATGGCTTATATTTTTTGATTTTTGTGAAACATTTCAATTCTCAATATCCCATCTTCTTACAATGTGGACATAGAATTGTCAATTTTGTCTTATTCTTCAAATTTTTATATTCTTATTGTAGTAGTTTTGTAGAGAGATGTGATTGTTATTTTTTTTTTCTTCTTCTAAAAAAATGTGCTTGTGATTTGATAGAAAAACTCTTCATTGTAGTTTCTTTATGTAATAAGATAAAAATCAATTTTGATAGGATTGTCATATGGTAGTGCATAGTATTTGAATGATACTGCTATATTGAGATAGCATTGACTACATTAATATAAAGATTTCTATTTAAGATAGAATAATAACTCTAATAGAATGATATTGTTGTAATAATATTCTTAAGTTATGTAGATGTTATATTATGAAATTATCTACTTTCATTTTTTGTGTTATGAATTTCTCTTGAAAATATGCTTGTGTGACAATGTTACTTATAAAATAAGTGTTTTCAAGTACAAGTCAAGCTTTATTGGCAATTGTACACTTTCTTATGTAAAAGGATATGAAATTATCTGCACAATTTTATATGGTGGATAATGCGCCATGATCTCTCTTTTTCTATATGGTGATTGCAACTTGATTTATTGGAGGTGTTAAAATTGTTGCATTATCTTCTAAGATTGGTATCAATTTTTTTTCTTTACCAAATATTAATTTCCATAAATCTTTTATTTCAAATTTTATTTAGATTTTTTTTTTTCAAACTGTATATCAAGAACCATCAAACTTTGGCTATTCCATGGTTGATAAGCTTATTATGGCCATTTTAAAGATAAAGTAGAAGAATTGGTGCCTCAATTTCTATGATAACAATGTCATGGATATAGATATTTACATAGATAAGAAGTGTTAGGTAGAATGTAAATATAAGTTTGATGATATTTTATGGCATAGCTTTTTAGAAGCTTTATAGATGTATATTTGACTTTAAATATATTTTTAATTGATTGATAGGTTAGAAACTTGGCCAATAAATTAGCCACATGTTGCACGTATTAATAGCTTGTGGAACAAATTAACTAGATGGCATACATATAAAAAACTTATCTTGTAAGTTGGTCATATTGGAGGATCTATAAAATGTTGTTATGTAGCTCTTAGTTAGATAGTATATATGGAGGTAAGAATAAAGCCTTCTTCACTCTTGTCAATAATTTTTTTATTCTTAGTCTAATTTCAAGAGTCTATATTTTTTTTCTTTTGGCAATAAATATTTTAATTTTAATACTATAATACTTTTGGAATGAATATTAATTCTTCTTGAATTATATAAGATTATTTTAAGATTCTTTTTATTTTGATTCATGTCTTTATCAAAACATCTTCATCAAAGCTTTATTTCTATATGATTTTTTTATTATTTTTTTATATTTCTATATCAAGAATTTAAAGACATATGCTTTAATATCATATTAAAATAATATAATAATTCTATAATAAATAATAAAATTAAAATTGATATAATAAAATAATAAAATATTAAATGTACACAAAATTGTGTATGTTTGTATATTTGTAATCTAAAGAGGGAGGTATTCTTAAAAATATGCATCTCTCTATTGGATGAATTCGAATTGTCACTTTTATTGCTCATCCTACAACAATACTTAATAAATAGTCTATTCTAATAATAAGGATCTAACCAAATTGTCTTGCTCTTTCAACTTTGTAGCAAATGAACTTTTTTATTAACTAATTCAAATAAAATTGTTCTATTATAGCCTTCAATATTATTCAAAAAGATAAGTTTTTCTTGATTTTGAATCATTTTTTAGGTGAATTTCAAGTATAGCAATAGAACTATGGTAACCATCTATTATTAATATTATCCAAAGAAAAAAGATTCCATCTTGCTTATTGATCATAAATACATAAAAAAAATATCGTTACAAATTTTTTTGAAGCTTCTTCTTTTTGAAAAACTAACCTCAAATGAAATACATCACTTAAAGTAAGACATATAAGTCAATTAAATAATACCTCCATACTTTATACTTTTAAGATTTCTACAATGCTGACGACCTTAGATGTCATCTATTATATTCTTCAGATCATCTGTCAAATTTTGATTTGGAGATCTACAACTACTACAAACTACCAATGTTATTCAATACTAGTTATGTTTTATTTTTGACTTTGTAAGATAGGTGATGTGATGAAGTATCAAATAATATTCCAAAATATGATAGTTACATCACAAGTAAAATATCACCTAAAAAAGGCCATGTTTAAACCATCCAAACCATACTGGTGGGAGGCAACATACTTGACCTAGTCCATTCGGTTTCATCAACAAGATTCTACTTTCCCAATGACATTGTCATTCCAATATCCTAGCCCCTCTCTACATTGTCAATTTTGAGATTCACAATAAAATTTTTGTTTCCAACAAATCTTCTCAGCCCGGAAGGTAGATAAGTGAATACTCCAGGTAGCATGCATTTGTGGCCCTCATCATGCCATACTCCTTGTATTAGCTTGATTTTCAGATTTTATTATTTTAATATTTTCAATTATTTCAATAATTTTTCATTGATTTTTTTTTTTTGCAAGTATAAGAGCTTTAATTTTATTTTGGCAAAGATTTTATAAAATATAGCCAAAAAATGATTCATTGATTACGATTTACCTGACTAAGACAAAAAATTAGAATTACTTGACCGAAACAAGAAATTTAGGGCCTGGAAAAATGTTTTGTGAGAGCATAGTAGGCTTAGATATCTACGATTTTGCTAATTTAGAGAGTAATTGCAGAATAAATAAAAAAAAAATTCTACTAAAAAATCAATATCTAGATTGGAGAAGCATGACAATTAACACCTAAAAGTATTTGAAGCTCTTTCTTTCAATTGATAAGTTCAATTTTCTCAAACTTTGTATATTAGTTATTTGCTTGAAGATTGAAATGTAAAAAATATTTTAGTCAAAATCAATAGTTTAATTATTAGTTATTGAAGTTTTAAGATTTTTATAAAAAAATTTATTATTTTTTTTAAATTCTTTAGAATCTATTTAAATTTCTTTAATAATTTTTTTAAAACTTCTTTTGGATTTGATTAAAGTTTGATTATGATTTTTTAGGTTTAATTAGATTTTATTTAGGATTTTAATAGAATTTTTAGGACCTAATAATTATAATTTCTAATTACTTTCCATAACTAAGTGTCCAATGTATTCTGAAGCAAGACTTTATGCAACGGTTAAAGATATGAATTTCAAAGAAAGAAAACTCAATACACTTTTTTGTCATTCAAAAAGATTAGAAAGTCATTCAAAGATGATAATATATTAAACTAAAATGGCTATTGCCAAAGACAAGAAGATTAGAAAGTCTTAAAACAAGATTAAGAACTAAAAAGGCATTGACAAGAATGAAGGCTTCATTCTTGTCTTTATATATACTATCAAATTAGAAGCTATATAGCAATATTATATAGGACTTCTAATATATATTAACTTTGGAAGACACACATCTTAACTTATAAAATAATTTTTTTATATGTGCACAATATAATTAACTTCTTCTATAAGCTACTAACATGTATGGTATATAGTTAACTTGCTGATCAAATTTTTAACCTATTAATTAACTATAGATATATATAAAGTCAAAAATACATCTATGAAGCTTCTAAAAAGCTTTTTTAAAAGATATTATAAAATTAATCAATATTTACTTACTTCTATCTAATTATATAGGTTATTATTGAAATAAATATGTATGTATGTGACATTATCCTCTCTTTTAGAGATAAATTTCCTAGGAAGCGATCATTATCTTTTATAGATCTTGCTAATCTTTATCTTAATTTTGGTAAATATTATTGATGAAAAGCCTCAATCTTCTTTGTATCTTATATTGCTCAAAAAACAAATGTGGAATACAAGATAAGTCTTTATATGCTCTAGTAGATATAATCAATAAGTAACAAGTTTAACTTGTTGAAAAATACAAAAAGATCTAAGCTTATATAAGTTCAACTTGTTAGAAGCACAAGTAGTCTTGATATTATAAAAAAGTAATGATATCTTGTTAATCTGTCAAGGACACAAATTGGA
The DNA here is from genome assembly GCF_059467195.1 of Physcomitrium patens. Classification (NCBI taxonomy): domain Eukaryota; kingdom Viridiplantae; phylum Streptophyta; class Bryopsida; order Funariales; family Funariaceae; genus Physcomitrium; species Physcomitrium patens. The sequence goes on along the minus strand of NC_143427.1, from coordinate 10,788,806 downwards.
AGAAGATACATAAAGTTATAGAATTTGTGTCTAAAAAAAATGAAAAAATAGAAGAAAGTATGTATATTCAAGGAAGGATTGGAATGACTATTGCCAAAGACTAAAAAACATAAGACTCTTGAAACTAGACTAAAAATCAAGAAAGGAATTGATAAGAGTGAAGAAGGCCTCACTCTTACTTATATATATATATATTACTTAATTAAGGAATATATGGTGACATGCTATAAGATCTCTAATACGCATCCAACTTGTAGGACACATGTCTAATTTGTAAAGCAAGTTTTTTAGGTATGCACCATATGTCTAATTTGTATTATAAATAGCCAACATGTCAATACGTGGCCTCATTTTTGGTCAAGTTTTCAACCTATCAACCACCTATAGACATGTATAAAGGCAAAGCAATGTCTGTAAAGCTTCTAAGAAGCTTTTTATAAGATATTATCATATTTATCTACTTTGACTTACTTCTACTTATTCTTATTATTTGCATAATTATCAAGATAAATATGTATGTTTGTGATATTACCCTCTCTTCTAGGGACGAGTTCCACGAGTAGCGGTGATTACATGTTCATGAAGTCTAAGTTGTACCAAATTGTATTTGCCACATATTCTAATCTTTTTTCGTTCAAAGATAGTTGATAGGTCCTTTTAATCATCAATAATGTCTCATACAAAGGCAAGAAGACCACCCTAATATTTAATCATTATTGAGGCCTTTATAACTCCCTTCAAACAAAATACTAATAATACCATCAAGAGTGGTTCCTATCTCCAAAAGTATCACTAAATACTAGGAATCCCTTCCAAAGTTGTGGTACCAAACACATTGTATCTTGCCATCTATTCAAGAAAGAACATGTCATTTTTGAGGGACTTCATTTTGATTTTGCCATCTTGAAGGTTGTGATAGTCTCAATATCTTGTCTAGTAGCTTAATAAATGATAGCTCTTAAATTGAATCTGCTAGTTGTTGATTCTTCATCTCTTAAGCACTAAAAAATTCAAAGAAATAATAATACAAGATAGAATGATATCTCCATTGGACTTACTTTGCTTTATAGCAAAGAATTTTTTGACTCTTCATCTTGATTTTGATCGATGTCATTGATAAAAAGCTTTAACTTTAGCTGATGCATTTGCTAGATTCTTAGATGGCTTCTATGTGCATTCATTAATGTTATATCCATGCCAATATATTAGATATTCTAACCTATTTTGGCATTGCTTTAAATCTAAAACTTCTTCAACCTCAAATTCTTCATTATTGTTCACTTTTGTATGAAGTGGTGGTATTTATCTCCTTCCTTGTATATCCATTGTCTAGTATGGCTCAAGTAAAGACACATGGAATATATAATGGATTTTCATAGACTCTGGTAGGTATAATCGATAAGCAACTAGATTAATCAATTTACAAATGGAAAATGGTCCAAGCTTATGATAATCCATCTTGTCACTAGGACAAATAGTTTTAATATTACAATGAAGTAACTATACCTTATCTTTCACATGAAATTGAGGTTGTTCCTTACAAGAGACATCTGTGTTGGCTTTTTGTCGTTCTTGAGCTTCTTTTAATTGAACCTTCATTGTTGCATGTAGCTTTGACAATTGATTTGTCATATCTTCTGCTTCATAATTATCAACTTTTAAAAAGTAAAAAATATCAAATTATGAATGATAATTATAATTGGTAAAGAAAGATGTTTATTGAGTAGAAGAATGTACCAAATTATTATAAGCAAATTTTGCCAGTGGCAAAAGAGTTGTTCAATCATCTTATTGATAATTAATGGTACACTTCAAATACTACTCTAAAACTTGATTTATCCATTTTTTTTGTCTATCAGTTTCAAGGTGGAAAGCTAAAGATAGTTTTATATCTACCTTCAATATTTTAAAATGAGTTCTCCAAAATCTTGATAAAAACTATGTTCCTTTGTTTGATATAATATCTCTTAATAATCCATAATAGCAATAGATATTATCAAAGAAGAGTTTAGCTATTCTTTCACCTTTGATAGATTTTGTACATGATACAAAATATACCATCTTAGTGAAATAATCTACAATCACGAATATAAAATTATATGAACTTGGAATTAGAAGATCCATGATAAAATCCATAGAGATAGAAGATCATAATTATTCTTGTATAGATAATGGTTGGAGAAGTCTATAAGGTCGATGATGACTTACATCATTATTTAGATAAATATTAGATAAATAATGATGCCATTCTTGAAAAGAATCTACAATTACAAAAAAAAATCTGGTCGTGGATTTCAAAATTAATCTTAGTTGCTGAAACTTTTCTTGAATGAAAAGCTATTAGATGAAGTTTTCCATCTTCTCTTATTTGTGATAAGACCACACTTAAGGCAAAGTCAGATACATCTATCTCGATAAAAAATACTTTAGAGAAGTCAACGCAATGCAAGATTGGTGCAAAAGTAAAAGCTTTCTTCAAAGTTTCAAATGATGATTCTGCTTCTTTATTCCACTCGAGCTTGTTTTTACAAGTTAAGTATGTAAGTGGTGCTACAACTTGAAAAAAATTCTTGATGAAGATCTAATAGTAATTGGTAAATCTCAAAAAGCATTGTATATCTATTACTATTTTTAGAGTCTTTTAGGCCATGATTATTTGAACTTTTTTAGGAACTATCATTAGACCATTGTTTAAAATGATGTATCCTAAGAAGTCAACTTGGGTAGTACAGAATACACACTTTTTTATCTTGGCATACAATCCCACATCTCTAAGTTTTTGTTACATGTGACAAACATGAATTTTATATTCTTCTGCATCCTTAGAATAGATTAAAATGTTGTCTAAATAAAAGACAATAAAATCATCTAGAAACTCACAAAAAATATCACTCATAAGATATTGGAAAGTAGTTGATGCATTTGTGAGTCCAAAAGGTATGATATTATATTCAAAATATCCATACCTTGTTCAAAATATAATCTTTTATTTATCTCCTTCTTTAATGTAGACTAGATTGTATGCTCCTTGTAGATCTATTTTTGTATAGATTTTAGCTAAATTTAATTAATCAAGAAGTCCAGATATCAAAGATAGAGCATATTTATTCTTGATGATAATCTTATTGAGTCCTCAATAATCTATACATATTTGCAAAGATCTATCATTTTTCTTCACAAATAAGATAAGAGCTCATATTAGAGATTTTGAATGGCATATGAAATTCTTGGCCAAGTTCTCATGAATGTATTTCTTGAGTTCAACGAACTCATTTTGTGATAAACTATAGATTGGACCAAATGGCAGTTGAGTTCTTTCTTTAAGACTGATTGAGCAATCATGTGGATGATGCTTCGGGAAAATATCTCCATTCTTCTTCTCAAAAACATCTTGAAAATCTTAATATTGACTTAAAATTTTACTTGAAATCTTTCCATCATTTAAAATAGGTGTGGCATAAATAACAAAAGACAATCCTTCTTTTGTAATATGTAAAAAAGCTTTTGTACCTATAAGTACAGGTTTGGCTATACTAGTTTTATGGCTTTCTATTAGATTAGAAAAACTCTTAATAATATTTGAAAAAAAGTAAATTTTACGAGAAATCTAATCTATCACAGGATTATATTTTTCTAGCCACGATAAACCTAAAATAATTAGATTAGAGGGAGATCTAATTATATTAAAAATTATACAACTATTATGACCATTTATTACTATATCTATAAGAAATATTTCATGGGTAACATCTCTAGAAGATAATGGACAACTATCTATGACTTCTACGTGTATGGCTTTAGTTTTTTGTACTAATTGTATATTACAACTTTTAACAAATTCTTCATCTAAAAAATAAGCAAAGGCTCCTGAATCTATTAAGGTATAGGCTTTGTGGTTATTAGATCTTAAGCAAACATCTATTATAAAACAAGGAGAAGGTTCTGATGAGAGAATAGGACCTTCATTAGAAATTGTACAAGATTCCATCTGCACGGTCCCTATTGTAGCTAGACAAATTTATTTTCTGACATATTTTCATTTTTGACAGCAGTACTCCTCATTTTGTAGTTACATTATTTTTTTGGACAATATTGAACAATGTGCTTAGCTTTTCCATAATATAAACATAGTCTTTTTTGACAACGATAATTCTTTTCTTATTTGGTAAGAGGTTTAAAACGTACTACATTAATTTACATGTCTTCTACTTCCAAATGCTTAGATTGAGAAGTCATTGGTATTGTCATTGAATTGTAATAATGTTGAGGTTTCCTTGTGCGATTCTTAGATCAAAACTCAAAAAATTGATTGTTACATTTTACAACAAAGTCAATTGCTTGACTCAATATCTAAAGATCAAATAAATTAAACATCAATTTCTTTATTTCATATTATAATCCATAAAAAAATTGACTAATGAGTGTTGCATTATCCTACTTGATATGTGTTACTAATTGTAAAAATTGTGAAGCCACTAATATAATACAACTGATCCATTGCCTTGTCATAAGATACAAATCTTGTTGATTGCAATGTGGATTGCATCATGTTCTCCATACATAGATCAAAACTCCACTAAGAATGCTTCCAAATTATCTAATATTGAATCATGTTGTTCAAGAAATGATGAAAACCATGATAAAGTAGAACCTAAAAGTAGTGTTTTAATAAACCTGACTTATGATCCTTGAGTTGGATAACTTTGAGGTTGTAGTTCAATTACCACTTGTACCTGATTCATGAATCTTCAAAATTTAGATCTTGTGCCATTAAACTTCTCAAGCAATCCAATTTTTGGTTCTTTGAAACTTGAATAATGTTCTATTGTAGGAGCAGTAATATAGCTTGGTATAGATGTTGAAGCAACTCCAATCATTTCTATATCTTCATTGACTAATAATCTTGTTGCTCTTTGTCATGGTAGAGTGAGTTGATGTATTGCAAGTATTAATTCTCTCATTTGCTCTTGCATTTGAGCCATTGTATTTTTCATTTCAGCAAGCTCTCTTATGCTAGCACAATAAAAAGAAAGGTGTCTATTCTCACAAAATACAATATTCAAGAATCAAGAAAAAAAATTCTAGAAACAATATCAGTTTTAAAGAGGGTAATCTGTAACTTCTAATATGCTTATGTTTTATCAAGAGAAAGAAATTATCCACTCTTAATAAAAAAAAAATAAAGTTCTAATAATATATGTATATTCTTGTCAATCTGTGTAGTACACAAACTACAAGAAGATACATAAAGTCATAGAATCTGTGTCAAAAGAAAAATAAAAAAATAGAAGAAACTATGTATAATCAAAGAAGAACTTGAATAGCTATTGCCAAAGACCTAAAAACATAAGACTCTTAAAACTACACTAAAAATCAAGAAAAGAATTGACAAGAGTGAGAAAGGCCTCACTCTTGCTTCTATATATACTACTTAAGTAAAAAATATGTGGCAAATATGCTATAAGACCTCTAATACATATCGAATTTGTAAAACACATGTCTAATTTAGAAGGCAAGTTTCCTAGGTGTGCGCCATATGTCCAACTTGTACTATAAGTGGTCAACATGTCAATACGTGGCCTACTTATTGGCCAAGTTTTCAACCTACCAATCACCTATAGACATGTATAAAGGCAAAGCAGCATCTATGAAGCTTCTAGGAAGTTTTCTATAAGATATTATCATATTTATCTACTTTGACTTACTTCTATCTATTCTTATTATCTAGATAATTATCAAGATAAATATGTATGTCTATGACACTTACATTGAATTATATTTTTTCTTTGTGATAGGCATCTACATTGTTCTTTTATCATTCTTAAGTTTCTTTCAATTGTACCTTCATTATTGCATGTAGCTCTGACAAAGAATTTTCTAAATCTTTTTTCATAAGATTATCAACTTTTAAAAAATCAAAAGTATCAAGTTATAGATGATAAGCATGATTGATAAAAAAAAATAGAGTTTTTTGAGTAGAATAATCTACCAAATTATTGTATGTAAACTATGTCAATGTCAAAAGAACTGTTCAATTATCTTAATGATAATTACTAGTACACCTCAAATATTGCTCCAAAATTTAATTTAATTGTTCTATTTGAAATTATTTTAATTTATTTGTTCTATTTTAATTTATTTGTTTTATTTGTTCTATCAATTTAAGGATGGAAAGCCAAAGAGAACTTTATATCTATCTTTAAAATCTTTAAAAAGATTTTTTAAAATCTTCATACAAATTTAGTCCTTGTATCTAATATAATATCTTTAAACAATCTATGATAGCAATAGATATTGTCAAGAAAAAACTTAGCTATTTCTTCACTTGTGATAGATTTTGTATATGATATAAAATTTTCCATCTTAGTAAAATAATCTACTATCACAAATATAAAATCATATGAACCAAAGACTAAAAGATCGATGATAAAATCTATAGAAATAAAAAACCATGGTTGTTTCAGAATAGGTAATGGCTAAAAGAGTCCATAAAATTGATGGCAAGGAGTTTTGGATCTTGAATATTTATCACATGATTGTACAAAATCTTTGATTGCCTTTTATATTTGAAGCTACGAAAAATCTTTAAATAATAGCTCCAAAATCTTATTTCATCTAAAATGTCCAACTATAAGAAAATCATGACAATTTTAAAGAACATGTAATCATGCTTTGTCTTTTGGAATGTATAATCATCTCTTAAAATAAAATAGATTATTATTAAATTTAAATTTAAAGGAATAATGAAACTTCAAAAAAAAAAATTTAATATCATAAATAAGAAAATCAAAGAATATACTCAATTGAACTTGCTTGAAAAAGGTTGAATTAATATCAATGTTGATTTTATTATTCAAAGGTGAAAATACTTCGACTTCAAGAAAATTATTCTTTGTTGATCAAAATATGCATTTCTTTCTTTTAGTGCAAGATAAGAACACTTAAAAAGAGTGTTTAATAAACCTTATTATTTTTTGGATTGATAAGTGATCTTAGAATAAAAACTTGATAACAAAATACTTCAATGGACTTAGCAACAATTCAAAACAAGTATCAACATGAAATACTCTAGGTTTTTATGATCCGTACATACAATGATTAGATTTAAGATAATGATGCCATTCTTGAAATGAATCTATGATTGCCAAAAGTTCTTTGTCATAGATCTCATAATTAATCTTAATTACTAAAAATTTCTTAGAATGGAAAGTTATTGAATGGAGCTCGATATTTTCTGCCATTTGTGATAAAATGGTATTTGTAGTAAATTCAATTGCATTTATTTCTATAAAAAAAATACCTTAGAAAAATTGATGTAATATAAAATTTATAAAAAAATAAATGATATCTTTAAGGTTTCAAAAGATGTTTCAATTTCATTCCTCTATTCAAATTTTTCTTTACATATTAAGCATGTAAGACAAACTACAACTTGAAAAATATTTTTGATGGAGATTTGGTAATAATTGGCAAATCATAAAAAATATTATACATTTTTATTTTTATTTTAAATTTTTTAATCTATAATAGTCATGACTTTATTAAAATCCATCATAAGACCATCATTTGAGATGATGTATCTTAAGGAATCAACTTAAATAATGTGAAATACACACTTTTTTATCTTAGCATATAATCTTACATCTTTGAGTTTTTGTAACACAAGACAAATATAAAATTTATACTCTTTTGTATTCTTAGAATAGAGTAGGATGTTGTCTAAACAATAGATGATAAAATTATCAAGAAATTTACAAAAGATATTATTTACTAGATGTTGAAAAGTTGCTAGTGCATTTGTAAATCCAAAAGGTATGATATTATATTTGAAATGTCCATACTTAGTTTAAAATATAGCTTTATTATTCATTTCTTTCTTTAATGTATATTTGATTATATGCTCTTTATAGATCTATTTTTGTATACATCTTTGTATGATTGAATTGATCAAAATATATTAAAATTAAAAATAGAAGATATTTATTTTTGATGATGATCTTATTGAGTCATTGATAGTCTATATGCATCTATAGAGATCTGTCTTTTTTCTTCACAAATAAAATAGGAGCCCCAATTGGAGATTTAGAATGATATATGAAGTTCTTAGCCAAATTTTCATCAATGTATTCTTTATGTACAATCAACTCATTTTGTAATAGGTTATATATTGGTCCAAATGGTAGTAAAGCTTTTTTTTGAAGATTGATGAAAAAATTATAAAGACGATGCTTTAAAAGAATATTTGTATTTTTTTTTCAAGAATATCTTGATAATATTGATATTGGCTTAGAATACCACTTGAGATCATTTTTCTATCAATAATAGATGTGGCATACATAACAAAAGTTGATCATTCTTTTAGAACATGCATGAAAGATTTTGCATCTACTGATAATGGTTTGGATGTATTAGTCTTTTGGATTCTACTTCTCTAGTAAAATCTTGGATTAAACTGCAAAAAAATCAAAGTTATGAAAAATCCAATCTATTTGAAGATTATATTTTTCTAACTAAAATAATTCTAAAATAATTGTATTAGAAGAAAATTTAATCATATTAAGTATTAATAGAATATTATAACTACTAGTTATTATATCTAAAAAAATAATTTTATGTGTAATATTTTCAAAAGATAATGAATGACTATCTATTATTTTTACATATACAAGTTTGATTTTCTTGACTAAGGATATTTCTTATTTTTTGGCAAAGTCTTCATCTATAAAATAGGCTAAGGCTCTTAAAGCTAATAAGGCTTAGACTTTGTTATTTTTTGTTCCCAAAAATACTTCTATTTTGAAATAAAGTGAGGGATTTGAGGAGAAAATATGACCTTTACTAGGTATTAAGGAAGATTTTAGTTTTATAGTCTCTATTATAGTTGAAAAATTTATTTTTCAATACATCATCCTCTTTGGCAACCATGCTCTTCATTTTGTGATTTTTTTGATTTTTTGGATAATATTAAGTAGTGTCCTTGAATTCTCTACAACGTGAGCATAATCTTCTTTGATGACAATATCTTTTCTTGCTCAAAAAGAAATTTAAAATATATTATGTCAATTTTCATAGGCTCTGGCTTGAATAAATAAGCTTTCAAAAACTCAAAAGATATTACCATGGCTTAGTTTTATTTTTTCAATCAAATCTTTGTTCTTGGCATCTTTCATAAAATCAATTATTATATGCAATGGCTTAAATAATAAATTACTTTAATGAATCTATTTTCAACATTATCAATAATAAATCTTTGATATTATCTTTCAATCCATATTAAAATTGATAGATAAAGACTTTGTCATTTTAATCCATATTATAAGCAAGATTTTAGAATTCAATAGCATATGTAGTAATTGAATGTGATCCTTCTTGTAGAAATACAAGCTTGGTCTTTGCTACTCTTTTGCAATCACTTTCATCAAATGTAGCCATAAACACTTTGAAGAATGAATTCAAATCATAGAATAGTCGTGAATTTCTTTTCTATCAAAAGTACAAACTAAGAAAAAAAATACTTTTAGATAGAAATATGCATATGAATTTAACTTGAGTATATCCAGTAGAATATTAAAAAAGATGCAAATTTAAATAGAGCTTAGCTTGTTGAAAAAATCTCCAAAATTTTGATGTTGTACCATCAAAACTTCTTAGGCATATTAATCCTTGCCTCCCTTGTGCTTGTGGAATTAAGACTTTTTGAATTTGGTTGTGAAGTTGATCTACTTGATTCTTTCAACTACACAAATATTTGGCATAGACTATAAACATCTATAGGTATAAGAGTAGTACTTTCGGAATTGGTATTAGTGATGTGTGAAGTTTCTACTCTATGAGTGTTGATAAGCTCATGAAAATCTCTAGTAGTTGCAAATCTATTTTTATTTTTTTGAAGAATAGTATTGATAATTTTTTCAATAGATAATTCATATAAATTTAAAAATTAAATTAGAAGAAGGTAATTTGTAATCTCTAATGTAAAATAAAAATTTCTACAAAGAGAAGTGATCCACTCATTTTAACAAGAAATCAATGTTAAAAAACTAAATTGTTTGTTTAAAGATGGATAGTCTGTAACCTTCAAAATAAAACAATAAAAGTGAGGTAATCCACTCACTTTTTAAAAAAAAAAAACAAGAAAAATAAGTTAACATTCTTCTCAAACTATGAAGGGCATAAATCTCAAAGAAAGAAAAGTCAATACATTTTTATGTCACTCAAAAAAATTAGAAAGTCATTCAAAGATGATAGCTTTTTGAATTAAAATGGCTATTTCCAAAAACAAAAAGTTTAGAAAGTCTTGAAATAAGATTAAAGACTAAAAAGGTATTAACAAGAGTGAAGAAGGTTTCTTTCTTGCCTCCATATTTACTTTCTAACTAAGAGCTATGCAACAATATTCTATAAGACCTCTAACACTTGTTGACTTTGCAAGATACATCTTAACTTGTAGGATAAGTTTTTTTATATATCTGCTATATAGTTAGCTTGTTCTACAAGCTACCAACATATATGATACATGATTAATTTATTGACCAATTTTCTAATCTATTAATCAACTACAAATATGTATAAAGTCAAAACCACATCTATAAAGCTTCTAAAAAGCTTTTTTAGAAGATATTATAAAATTAAATTATATTTACTTACTTCTATATAATCATATAGGTAATTATTAGAGTAAATATGTATGTCTATGACACCAACACTATAATGGATGGAGATGATTTAATCAACATCCATAAATTTTCTTATATTAAAAATATCAAAATTCTATAATAGTATAGCATGTACTTAAATTCTCCCTCAAACTACATAGAATCATTGATGCCTTTCACAAGTGGATCTATAATTCTAGACTATAGATGCATGAGTACAAAGACAATAATTAAAAAAAAAAAAATGAAAAACTTTCTTTGTTGTCTTTAAATGACTATGCCTATTTAAGAAGCAAACAAATCTATAATATTTTCTTAAAAGACTAGCCTTAATATCATGTTAATATTCAATTTGTGTTCTCTTTGGTATTATACTAAATATATTTTAACAAGTAAAAGATACATTACTCTAAATTTTCTTTAAAATAACAACTTATTATTAAGAATACAACTTATAATTATTATTTTTTATTTAATAAGAATTTTTTAAATTTTCTATTTAAATTTTTATTAATATTACTTATTTATTTTATTATATTTTTAAAATAAATTTAAAAATTACCAACCAATTTTTAATAGCACCTTAATATTTGTACTATATATATTGATTTTTTAAAAAATAAAATATAAAATATTATATTTTTATTAATTTTATCTAATATAAAAAAATTCAAAATATTTAATTTTTTTAATTTAATCATTTTTTATACTTAGTTTTTTATAGATTTATCATTACAAAAAATATTCTAATAATATGTTTTTTTAATTTAAGATTTAGAGAGGTTCATAAGTCATAATAGAATTAGAATTATTTTAATCATAAAATTAAAAATCAGAACTTGATTGATTTATTTATTTCTTCCTTTCTTTATTGCATTCCCAAGCCAAAAAAAAAAAAAAAAAAAAAAAAACACATAGTCTTAGTTTGAAAAGATTGATTCATGAATGTTGACATGATTGAAAATAAAATAATCATCAGCCTCATTTTATTCTTATACTTACTTATTGCAATATCTGTAAATTAATTGATTATTAGAGTATAGTGTTGTTATAGTGGTTTTTTTTTTAATTAATTATAATTTAAATCATAAAATATAAAAAATAAGAGAAGAAATTACACAATAAACAATAATTTAAGGTATTTTCTAATATGCCATAAGTGTTTCTTGAAGTTTTTTGAAGTTTTTCTTATAATTTTATTATTTAACTTAATTTTTTGAGTTTCAAAGTAGTAATTTTTTTAAAACATTATTTGAAGATAATTTTTTAAAAATTAATGTATTAAATAAAAGTATATTTTTCAATATCTATTTTTTATTTTATTTTTTAATATTTTTTAATTCATGTATTTACTAATATTATGTAATTTATTATTTTTTTAATTAAATTATTTTTAAATGAAATATAAAAAACTTAAAATAATGTATAGATAGAATGTTTCTTTTTAATCATATTGCAATTTCTGTAGTTTTATGGACTCAGACATCATTTGATTATCTGATATTTTTTAGAATCATATATTAGTGATAAATAAATATAAAATTGAAGAATTATTTTTATTATTATTATCATTATCATTAACACAACATTGAAACAACATGTTCTTGTAAAATTAATTTAAGTTACATTATATTTTAACACTAAAACTGTATTTGAAATTTAGATGAATATCTTATAAAATTATATAAACCAAAAATTTATAAAAATAATGGTAAAATAACTAAATTTTAATTTATATATAGAATGTCTCTTTTTAATCACCTGGTCTAAAACATATTTTACATGTATGGAAGGCCCAAAGAATGTACATTAAAAAATGATAAAAGTACTCACTAGTATTCTTGCTGGATTTTTTATTATTTTATTATTTATTATTATTATTTTTCAAATAATAAAAGAGAAACAGCCATTAGAATCCAAACAAATTCTTGGTATTCATCCATAAAATAATATTCTAAGCGGATATTTTCAATTTAGTTCCAAACCACTCGAAAAAATATTAATTCTCAACAAAACAAACTGCAGAAGTATATTCAATAATAGCTTCACACCTTTCAATTGATGCCATGCATTACACTCATCAGCATTTTCATATTAAAGTGGAAAGAATACTAAATTTCATTGTTATTATTTGCCTTGACGGTCACGAAATGGTCCATTCAAAAACCACTCAATCTACCAATGATCACGTGGACTAATTTTTGCTAATGCAAAGTGGGAGTGTAGTATTCTGATGTCATTTGGATAATTCCCCTCTAAAAAGCCGCTAATTTTGGGGACCGCTAAATTAGAAATCTGCTACATTTAAAAGCCGTTTGAAAAGAGCCCACTCGGCGAATTCCCGAGCACAGCGGTCAGGAAGTGGATTCCATGCTGACGTCCCGCCTGTTGATTGTTGCTCCAGTAGCGTCAGTTTAATTTTAGGCGTGGGGATCGTTGACACGAGCGCAGATAGATGAGCAGCATGATGCAATAAAACTGCACAGACCCAACACAGATTGCGAGCGGGAGGTTTAAGATGCGCGTCGCGAACGGCGGCAGCTCATGCGGTAAGCAATTCGTCGGTGGAGTCCCCGCAGCCATCGTCGTGATGGCCTCAGATGCTCAAAGAAAGTGCAGGAACATTCTCGATACCAGAAATTATCGGGATTCGTCGCCAAGTTGTAGACTCATGCAGCCAGCGGTGCGACGGGTCGTTTTCCTGGCATTGCCCAGTTCGCATTTCCCACTCACTCATCTTCTAGTTCTCGTTGTCCAGCTCGAAGCTGACGCCATAGGAGGTTGTATACTGTTCGTTGCGTGCTACATCCTTCCCGGTTCCCACCGACTTGAGTGGATGCCAGTGCTCGTTTTCCTATGAAGTGCTCGGCGACAAGGGTTGTCATTCTGGTTGTCGTCTTGCGAATGACTGAGTTCAGGTAGTGTATCTTGTCATTCCTGAGTTTCCTATTTTCGGGGGCTGATTCTATCCTGTCGTGCCTACCTGTTGGCGAGGAGTGGGGTGGGGCAATCTCCGAGGAGCTTGGTTTGTTTGAAGGAAAAGTTATGTACCGAAAGAGTGACTGGCTTAGGTAAGGGAAGCTTTTGTGGTCTGCGTGGAGGAACAGAGTGGTCGTTGTGAACGACGTTCTTTCGAAGTGACTTAATGAAAACCCTTCTTAGTGGGTTTGAGTCCATCAATGCGGAAACGAGAGCAAGATGCACTCGATTAGTGGTTTAAGCCTTGTTGTTTCCTAGCGACACGCCTGTGAATGAATCCACTTGAGGTTCATCTTCATCGACTTCGACAGGGTCATCTATTCAAATGAGGAAGAGCGCTGCTGACAGCAGTAAGGTGAAGAGCAGCGTAAGCGGAAAGCCGACGCCCGTGTCTTCCGACAAAAGAATTCGCAAACCAAGAAAAATTTCCTCTGTCCTGCGTGATTTCTTTCACATTCCGCTGTTCTCTTGCCGCGGCTCCGACTCGGGCTACGATAATCGTCCACAGCTGGGAACCTCCGTCATAGGTGAGTTTTAATCAATCTTTTCTTTCCTCAGACCCCACGGCTTTCCCACCGGTGTAGCTCTTGGGGGTATCACAATCTGCCGTTGGCTCTGAACGTCTCGGTCATAATTTCCGCAGGAACCTTGTATGGTCAGAGGAAAGGCAATGTGTTATTGGCGATCCAAGATGACCCAAAGTGCTTGCCGCTCTTCATTCTGGAACTAGCGACGCAAACCGGTTCCCTGGTGAGAGAAATGGCATCAGGGTTGGTCCGAATCGCCCTGGAGTGCGAGAAAACTCCCGGTGAAGGCAAGCTGCTACTTCAGGAGTCGACATGGTCCATGTACTGCAACGGCCGGAAAACGGGCTACGCAACCCGACGAGAGTGCACAGAGATCGATCGCCACATCCTCACTCTCGTCCAGGCCGTCTCTATGGGGGCAGGCGTATTGCCCATGGCCAAAGAGAGCGAGCTCATGTACATGCGAGCGCGGTTTGGGCGTGTCACAACCTCCGCCGACTCCGAATCCTTCTACATCATGAACCCTGACGGAAGCGAGGGGCCGGAGCTCAGCATTTTCTTAACTCGCACATAGTCAATCACGTCTCACCGATCAATCGAACTGTATTACAGTCACAGGCATTCGTGCCCTTTTCTAGTCCCAGGTTGACCACGGCCACACCAAGTCCAATTCTCTGCTGCCGCTGCTGCTTCAAACACCGGCAATGGCTTCACGTTTTGGTTACGAAGTCTCATCGGCCAGCACTGCATCGACGCTTCAAATAGTGCGACAATGGCCCGAACCCATCACGCTTCTTACGAAATCGTATTAGGATTTCGAAGCGGGTTTCCAGCACTGCTTCCCTCTTACTTGTCCAACCTGTGTACATTAAAATTAGGGTTTCGAATAGACCACAATCCCATTGCAATTTCTGTCTCCGATGCAACCATTGTGTGTCGTTTTGGTTTGTGAGGATGGAGGGTTGTCTTCGTGTTTCGGTTACGCAGAAAATTTGTGCCGGCATAAGATACAAACATGTTTGAGCTCGAAGACCATTTCTCGAACTTCAACGACAAGCGCTTTCAGAAAGAACCCATGCAAAAAATGTAGTATTCTGAAGGGGGTATGTAGATGAATGTATGTATGAAAACAAACAAATAATTAATTAATAAAAAAAGAAACAAAAAAACAAACAGAGCCTGAATTCTTTACCATGACAAATGTATTGGTCTTTGTAATCTGGTGTAGGGTTTTTGCTAGATTGTGTAAATTCTTTGTGGAATGGCATATGTTTATATTTTGTATTTTTTAAGAGCATATAGGATGGATTTCTAATTCTATGAATACATATTAAAAAGAAAAGAAAAGATGATATAACATAGAAAATTTTATTTTCTTATCTAATATTTTTATAAAATTTTGAACAATTGCAATGGATTCATAATTTCTAATTGTAAGCATATATTTAATATAAACAAAATAAACATGGATGTTCATGTATGTACAAAATAAAAAATAAAAAATAAAAAAATGATCTATCAATAAATTTTTAAATTACATATGTAAGGTTACTTTTGTGAGCCATAAAAAAATTTATCTAGCAAGAGTGTCAACTAATAGATCTTGCCTATCCAAGTTTTCGACATTGCTTAGGCTATGGCTCATTGCTAATATAATTATGATTGTGCCACATTGTAACAACTTAATAAGAAGGTATTTAAAAGCCAACAACCTCTATTAAGATTAAAAAAAAGTTTAAACTTGAAGAGAGGTTTTTTAATTTTAAATTTAGTAAAAATAGCACTATATGCAATGCCAACCTATATGGAATGCATCAAAGAGAACGTATTGATCACAAGGATTAATAATACAAGTAATTATATTGCCATACAAACCATTAGCTTGTCATACACATACATATTTATTCCAATAGTTATCTATATTGTAACAAGGTATAGATAAGATAATTACACAGATAATTAAAACCATGGAAGTTTCTAGAATCAGAGTTAGATTAGTGGACCAGGTAGGATCCACCATAGAACATTCTAGAAAGAATTTAGGGTGGTTATTAAGATGGGGCCCACCATAAAACCTTCTCAAAGAAAGTTTAGGGCGGTTATTTAATTAGGGCCTATTATAGAAACTTCTAGAAAAGGAGTTTAAGGCAATTATTTAGGTAGGGCCCACCACTTAGGAATATTCTAAAAAATCTAAGGTGGTAGGACAAGATATAAATAGGATTGGCTAGAGCCTTTTGGAGCATTTGGTCAAGTATGGTTTAAGATCCTTTCTCTTAATAAAGTTTTATTTTGCATCTTTTTGTTCAGATCTATTCTGTTCTATTTTTGTTTGTTTAATTTTGTCTTTCATGTCCTATTCTGTTTAGTTCCGTTGATATGAGATGTGTTGCATATGAGATGTGTTGCATTCCTTCTGTGGTATTTTGTCTTTCATGTCCTATTCTGTTTAGTTCTATTCTCATATCAAATAGTTACTTTGCAAGGATAAATAGAAGCCTTGAGGACAAGAAAATTGACATGTGTTAGGTTGCAATTGAATAATCCTAGTAAATACTATGGAACTTTAAAACAAGAACATGTATGTCAATGGTTCTTAAATATTCGACAATACCTCCAACTATCTAGGACAAATACCACTGAAGGAATTATATATGTAGCCAACTATTTGAAAGATGCGGCAGCCATTTGGTGTTGACATTGAGTTCAAAATTATAGAGCTCAAGGTAGATTTTGTGACTAGAAGGAGTTTGAGACCGAGTTTAGGAATCAATTTTGGCTCATCAATACAGAGAAGATAGCATGCAATCACTTTGCAAATCTTACATAAGCTAGGTCAGTGCAAGATTATGTCTCCCAATTCAAGTCCTTATGTCTCCAAATTGGCAATATTTTGGAGGCGGAGATGATGGATTGGATCCTAAGATGTTTGAAACCTTGAGTCCAATGAAAGGTGGAACTAAGGGATCCAAAAACATTCAAAGAGGCAATTTGGATTGCAGAGAGGATCAATGTTATAGATTTTAGAAATCGTAGAGCACAACCTATAGTACAAAGTCCTATGCCACTATCTGATATTACTGCACAATAACCAATGCCAATGGAAATTGATGCCTTACAAGGATCAATAACACTACAAAGATGACAAATATTGGTGCAAAAAAGATTGTATTTCTATTGTTGAGAGACAGGCCATGAGATTGGAAGTTGACTAGCACGTCAAAGTACAAGTACGAGCAAGACAAGGAGAGTTCATAGTCTTGGAATTCACCAAGTTGATAATGAGTTTGAGCAAGAAAACAAGGCTCCCTAATAAAGGTGCCGAGGAGTAGTACTCGAGGTAGCTATTGGCTTTCAGAGACAAATGGCATAGCCTCAAATAACTATAAATAGAATCGATTGGTGCTTCTAATGGAACTACTAAGAGAACAACCATGTTGAGTGCTTGTAGATTGTGGCTTTATAGAAAATTGCATCTCAATTGAAATTATTGACTAGCTTAGAATTAAAACCAAAGAAATCAAAGGAGGAAGTATACCTTGCAGATAATTGAGAGAATATATTAAGTGAGATGTGTGAAGAAAAAACCTTAAGATTTCTAAATACTTACGTCTTAAGAAGGAGATTCAAGATAACAAAGCTAAGGTATGATTTTATCCTTGGAATGCCATGGCTGGAGATGAAAAATAAGCAAGTTGATTGAGTAGCAAGGAAAATCTCTTTTAAAGATAGAAGATGTAAGGTGACTCTTCGCACTTCCACATCAAGTGAAGAAGAAAGAGAATCTGCAACCAAAGACTTACTTGTAGGAATAACGTTTATGAAAAAGCAACTACAACATGAGCAATTAGTACATATGGTAGTTCCAAAGCTTGCATCAATGATCAAAAAGATAGCCAAAGAGGTAAAACAACTCATATAAGAATATTAGGATGTCTTTCCAATTGACCTACCTAGTGGCGTACTTCTTGATTGAGGTCCCTTCTTTCAAATAGTACTATTGTCTATAACCAAACTAGTAAGTTAACGAATTTATTGCCTAGTACCAAAAGAACTTGAAGAGCTATAGAAGATATTGGATGAATTCTTAGAAAAAGACCTCATTTGAGAAAGCACATTACCATGGAGAGTACTTGTATTCTTTGTACCCAAGAAAGATGGTGGACTTTGCCTTAACATTGACTATTGAAGTTTCAACAAACAGACTATTAAAAATACATATCGACTTCTATGTGTGGATAATCTTCTTGACTAACTTCAAGGTGCGACTATCTTTAGTAAATTGGATCTTTAGATCGGCTATTAGCAAACACCTATTGCAAGAGAGGATGTAAAAAGACGACATTTTGTACATGCTATGGACATTTCAAATGGATGGTTTTATCTTTTGGCCTTGGCAATGATCCAGTCTCTTTCATGGGTCACATAAACAAATTATTTTGAAACCTTTTGGAGAAGTATGTAGTCATTTTCATTGATGCTATTTTTTAATATAATAAAATCCCTGAAGAGCATGAATAATATCTATGAGAGATGTTGTGTTGACTATAAGATAGTCATTTTTATTGCAAGCAATCAAAATGTGAACTTTGGAAGTCGAAAGTCACCTTTTTGGGACATGTGGTGTCATTCGAAGGCATGCATATAGATCAAGATAAAGTGAAAGTAGTAGAGGATTGGCCAACTTTCAAAGATGCTTCTGAAGTTTGCTCATTTTTAGGCCTTGTTAGATATTATTGCTATTTTGTTAGGAGATTTGTTTACATTGCTACCTCATTGACAAAACTATTGGAGAAAGATGCCTCATTTGAATGGAAACTGGAGCAGCAAAATACTTTTGAAAATTTGAAGGAAGCACTCATTATTGCTCCAATATTACAACCATATGATCCTAATCTTCCTTGTACGCTTGACATTGATGCTTTTGACTTTGCAATTGGAGTAGTTCTTCAACAAGACTTTGGTAGGGGCCTTTAACTTATAGCATATGAATCACGCTGTCATATTACATGAAGTCTTGCTTGAGAATGCATCAAGCACCTAGCTTAAAAAAATAAAAAGAAATTCTAACAATAAGATCTTAACAACTCTAATAGAATTTCAAATAAATTCTAATTAAATCTTAAAAATATTAATCAAGCTTTAATCAAATCCAAAAGAAATCTTTAAAAAATTGAAAAAGAAACATGAAGAAATTATAAATTAACCTTAAAGAAATGCATATATAAAAAAGTAATTCTAAAAGTATAACAAAGATATCTTTAAATACTAAAAATAAAAATTTAATAACTTTATCAAATCTTAGACCAAATCTTAAATCCTAACCAAATTCTAACCCTAATTTTAATCAAATCCTAACCTAAACCAAATCCTAATCAATTATTTAAATCTCAAATAAATTTCTAACAACTTTATAATAAATTTTTAAATTCAATAACTAATATTTGAATCGTTGATTTGAACTCAAATTTTACACAATCTTCATTAATTAAGTTAAAAATAAGTATAAAAAAAAATTGAAAAAAGATCAGAATTACCAAATAAATGATAATCTCAAAAATATGCTAGGGTGTTGGCCGGCTTCCTTCTTTGACCTTGATGCTAATCTCTTAGAGCCAATTACTCTTGATTGAACTATTATTTTGCACCCAAACTTTATACACTTGTTAGAAATCAAGTTAACTATCTCTATAAAAAAAAAGTTTGCTTCAATCTAATTAGTGGATTGACAAATATCTAAAAATGTCTCACTAGTTTTTAAAACCCTAAATTTTGAGACCATAATCCACAAAAATCTTCATGCTTTTCAATCTAACCATTTGATCAAATCCAAATTCACAACTCACATCAAGAACAACTACACTCACAAATCTAAAAAAATTTCATCTATAGATCTGTTACCAAACTCCTAAAATTGCCCAAAAAGTCAATCTTATTTTATTTTCCAAAAATTAGAATCATTGAAAACAACATCGATTTTGCAAAGCTCTTGCAAGTCATTATCCACTCAAATCCCCCAAAATCAATACATATAGAAATCTTATCAAGTCTCCTCTCAAATCCCACTCTTAGATCAACAAAAGAACCCTTGAATCATTATTAGGACTCGGTTTTATGCTTTGGAGTTTGTTTTCAACTGGGATTTATAATCAGCCCTCTTTGATATCAATATTTTGTTTTTTTAGATAATTTTTGCTAAAACCCACTCCTAATTCTCTCTTGCATATGCTTATATCTTTTATTTTTCTAATCTACCTTATTTTGCTTTATTTATGATTCTACAAAATAAATAGAAGTCACTTTTCTAAAAAGACAACATTATTATTAAAAGTTTTACTATCTTCCTATCTTTTATCCATATTTTTTATTTTATCTTTTAACTTGGCTCTTCTATAATAAGATCCATATTATTATCTTTCACTATATAGTCATGTTACAACACAACAATGCAAATTTAAAAGCGTTGAGCACAATTACTCTACATATAATCGAGAGCAATTAGCAATTGTATATGCCATAAAGGTGTGGCGATACTATCTATTGGAGAAGCCAATGGTTATTCGGATTGACCATCGATCTTTGCTACATGATTTGAATCTGGAAAATATGAAATCATAGCATCATCTTCGGAAAGAACAGTTGCAACTTTTTGATATCCAGCTTGAGTATAAATAAGGGCAAAAATATATTATGCCAGATAGTTTATTATGGAGACCAAACTTGAAGGACAAATTGGAAGACAAGGCAAAAGTCACTACCATTAGTAGTATCATTTCAGATCTAATCAAAGAAGCAGAATGGAAGAAAGTTATGCAATAGGATGCTTATTTTAAGATGGTTAGCGATCGATTGAAGGTGGATGATATATAATATCAAAATTATCTTCTTAATGAAGACTTGCTCTATTTCAAGAAGCAAATTCATATACCTGACAATGCTAAATTTTGGACGCGCATATTTCAAGAGGGACATGACATTCTAATATCTAGACATCTGAGATGAGAGAAGATCCTAGAATGGATCTCAAGATCATGGTTTTAGGCAAGTTTGGATCGTGATGTTTGAGCCTTTGTACACTCTTGCAAATCATGTCAAGATAATAAAACATGCAATGTAGCATCTCTTGGACTATTACAGCCAATTTTATTATCTATGATATATTATGCGTATGGGATTATGGATCTCATTACATATTTATCATAGACGCTTCATAATCATACTGCGGTTGCAATCTTTGTAGATTGATTCTCAAAGCAACTTCACTTTCTTGTGGTGCACTCAAATATTGATGTCCTAAAAATTACACGAATCTTCTTTGATATCGTCTTTTGTCACCATAGATTATGTGGTGTCATCATTTCACATCAAGATCCATGCTTCATGGAAAGTTTTTGACAAGCCTTATTTAAGCTATTAGACAAACAACTTGCCATATGTACATCCTTCCATCCTCAAACAGATGGACAAAAAGAGCATGCAAATTGGACCTTGAAAGATATGTTGTGGATATTTGTGGTAGTTTATCATAATGATTGGAATGAATACTTGACACTCCTAGAATTTACTTATAATGATAGTATTCAATCAAGTATCAATCATTCACCATTTTTTTTTAATATCAGTCAGTATTAGATTATGCCAACAACTCTCTATTGTCCCATCGATACCAATAATCTAATAATGGAAGAATTTATACAATGGCTTACAACAGCCTTACAAGAAGCTTGGCACCACCTCTTTACTGCACAAAATTGACAAAAGTAATATGCAGATAACTATCAGCAACACAAGACCTTCTAGGAGGGTGATCAAGTATTATTTTCTAATGACAACATGCCACTTGTTACATCAATCGAAATCCATAAACTAGCATCTTGGTGGCTTAGACCTTTCCACATTTTTGCAGTGATATTTGATGTCACATATTGCCTTGAGCTTTTGTCACATATTTACGTCCATCTAGTCTTCCATATTTTGTAACTAAAGGAATTTCATATTCAGCCAAAGCTCTTTCCAAATCGATACCAACCACCACTACCACAAGTTGTAGTTGATGACCAATAAGAATATGAAGTGGACAGTATTTTGGAGCATTGCCTCCTTTGTTAAAGTAGTAGACATTTACAACTTCAGTACAAAGTTCTTTGAAAAGGTTATTCCATTTATGATGAAATATAGGAACCTGCACAAAATCTCATCTATTACCAAGAGATAATTTGGAGATACCATCTAGAGTAAAACAAGAACATTCTGCATTATTAGAGGAGGATTAACTGTAACAAGGTATAAATAAGATAATTATATAGATAACTAGAACCACAGAAGTTTCTAGAATTGGAATTAGATTAGTGTCACGGCCATAATCATGTAAGCTAATAATTACATATAGAAATAGATAGAAGTAAATAAAAGTAAGTAAAAGTAAGTTAATTCTATAATATTTAATATGGAAGCTTCTTAGAAACTTCCTAGATGCTACTTTGACTTCATAGGTGTCTTTAATTGACTTTTTGGATTAGAAACGTGGTCAACAAGTTGGCCATGTGCCACACATGTTGTTAGCTTAAAGATCAAGCTAACTATGTGGCCCACATGTAGAAAAACTTGCCTTGTAAGTCAAGGCATGAGCTCTATAAAGTCAACACATATTGGAGGTCCTATAGAATGTCGCCACGTAGCTCTTAGTTAGATAGTATATATAGAGACAAGAGTGAAGGCTTCTTCACTCTTGTCAACTCCTTTCTTGCTTCTAGTCTAGTTTCAAGGGTCTCTACTTTTCTTGTCTTTTGGCAATAGCCATTCCAGTTCTTCTTTCAATATATATACTTGTTTATATATATTTTATTACCTCTCTTTGAGTGAAGGCTCACTTCTCTGAATTATTTTTCATCGAGTTCTTGTCCTTGACAGATTGATAAGAGTGCACTTACAATATCAGAGCTTTATTTTTCTTAAGTAAGAGTGGATTACCCCTTTCTCTTGACAAGACATAAGCATATTAGAAGTTTGCGGATTACCCACTTCTAAACTGATATTGTTCTTAGTATCTTCTTTGTTATCAAGTCTTTTCTTTTTCTTTTGTCTTGAGCAATATCAGACAAATTTTTCTTCTTAGTATCATTATGGCAGAGCTTGTTGAAATGAAGAGTGCAATGGCACAAATGTAAGAACAATTGAGGGAGTTAATGCTTGCGATGCATCAACTCAATTCACCAATACAGGAAAGAACAAGAATAGCAAAAAGTGGAGATATAGAGATGATCGGAGCTGCTTCAACATTTGCACCAAATCACATTCCTTCTCCAATTGTACAACACCTTGTAAGCACTAGAGAACCAAGAATTGCTTTATCCGAGAAATTTGATGGTATAAGATCAAAGTTTCGAGGGTTCATCAATCAAGTACAATTGGCAATTGAACTTCAACCGCAAAGCTATCCAACTCCAGGATCACAAGTCAGGTTTATTGACACTCTACTTTCTGGTTCTGCATTATCATGGTTTTCGTCTTTTTTTGAACAACGAAATCCAATATTGGACAATTTGGAAGCTTTTTTGGTGGAGTTTTGATCTATGTATGGTGAACACAATGCAACTCGTGTCGCAACAAATAAGATCCAAATTTTGTGACAAGAAAACCGCTCAGTAACAATGTATGCTTCACAATTTCGATAACTTGCAATTGACATCAAGTGGGATGATGCTGCACTTATCAGTCAATTTCTTTATGGATTGCAATACGAAGTAAAGAAATTGATGTTCAACTTACCTGATCCTCAAACTTTGAGTCAAGCAATCGATTTTGCGATAAAATGTGACAATCGACTTTTTGAATTTTGATTCGAGAGTCGTACACGAGAACCTCAACGTTATTACTCAATGGCAACATCAGCATCTTTGCCAAACGTACATTCAGAAGTAGAAGACATGCAAATTGACGCGGTACGTTTTAAACCCCTAACTGAGCAAGAAAAGATTCGTCATCGTCAAGAAGGATTATGTTTATACTGCGGAGAACCTAAGCACACTGCTCAACATTGTCCAAAGAAACAACGTAACTATAAAATGAGGGGTACGGCGGTCAAAGAAGATAACATGTCGGAAAACGGATTCGTCCAGCTACAATAGGGACCGTGCAGCTGGAACCTTGTACAATTCCTAATGAAGGTCCTATCTTCTCCTCAGAACCCTCTTCTTGTTTTATAATAGAATAATATTTAGGACTTAAGAATTACAAAGCCTTTGCTTTATTAGATTTGAGAGCCTCAGCATGTTTTTTAGATGAATAATTTTTTAAAAGTCATAAAATACCTTTTGTATAGAAAACTAAATCCGTACATGTAGAAGTCATTGATGGCCGTCCTTTGTCTTCTGGAGATGTCACTCATGAAACTCGCCCTATAAAAGTAATAATAAACGGTCATGTTAGCTACATAGCTTTTAACATAATTAAATCCCCGTCCAATCCAGTTATTTTAGGTTTATCCTTGCTAGAAAAATATAACCCTCGAATAGATTGAAATTCTCATAAACTTGACTTTTCCTAAAGCATTATTAATAGTTCTACCAAGCAAGTAAAAAGTTATAAATCTAGTATAGTAAAACCCGTACTTATAGGTGCAAAAGCATTTATATACGTAGCAAAAGAAAGATCAACTTTTTCTATTTACGCTGTACCTATTTCTGAAAGCGTAAAGACTTCAAGTGGCATTCCAAGACAATATCAGGATTATCAAGACGTTTTTGAGAAAAAGAATGCAGATATTCTTTCTGAGCATCGTCCATATGATTGTTCAATCGACCTCAAGGAAGGAACTCAGCCACCATTTGGACCAATTTACAGTTTATCGCAAGATGAGTTGACTGAACTCAAGACATATATTAACGAGAATTTAACGAAGAATTTCATACGTCATTCAAAATCTCCAGCAGGAGCTCCAATTCTATTCGTAAAGAAAAAAGATGGATCTTTGCGAATGTGTGTTGACTATCGAGGACTCAACAAGATCACAATCAAGAACAGGTATCCATTACCTTTGATATCAAGACTCCTTGACCAGTTGAATCAAGCTAAGATTTATACAAAAATAGATCTAAGAGGAGCATATAATCTAGTACGAATCAAGGAAGGAGATGAATGGAAGACTGCGTTTTGAACCAGGTACGGGCATTTTGAATATAATGTCATGCCTTTTGGACTCACGAATGCACCAGCTGCTTTTCAACATCTCATGAATGATATATTTGGTGAATTCTTAGAAAATTTTATCGTCTGCTACCTAGACGATATTCTGATCTATTCTAACAACGTCGAAGAGCATAAAAATACATGTTCGTCAAGTATTACAAAAACTTAGAGATGCAGAATTGTACGCCAAGATGGAAAAGTGTGTATTTCACACTACTCAAGTTGATTTTTTAGGATACATCATTTCAAATGATGGTCTCATGATGGATTCTAAGAAAGTCCAGACAATCATGGATTGGAAGATTCCAAAGACAGTAAGAGATGTCTAATGTTTCTTGGGATTTGCCAATTACTATCGGATCTTCATCAAAGACTTTTCACGAGTTGCAGCTCCACTTACACGCTTGACCAATAAAGACAAATTCCAATGGAATGAAGAAGCGGAAACAGCATTTGAAGCCTTGAAGACATCATTTGTATCTGCACCAGTCTTATATCGTGTTGACTTTTCCAAGGCATTTTTTATGGAAACAGACGCATCAGATTTTGCCTTGGGTGCAGTTTTGTCACAAATGGGAACAGATGACAAACTTCATCCGATAGCTTTTCATTCAAGAAAATTCTCAGCAGCCGAGATCAATTATGAGATCCACGATAAAGAACTGCTTGCAATCGTGGATTCCTTTCAAGAATGGCGTCATTATCTAGAAGGCGCTTCTAGTCTAGTCACTGTATATACAAATCACAAGAACCTTGAGTATTTCATGTCAGCACGCGTGTTGAATCGTCGTCAAGCTCGTTGGAGTATGTCTTTGTCAAGTTTCGAGTTCATTATCACTTATCGGCCAGGAAAACAACAAGGTTTATCCGATGCATTGTCTAGACGTTCTTATTTTGCACCAAAAGAAGGAGATGCAGCTTTTGAGCAACAAAGAACGGTCCTCTTGAAACCGGAGCAATTTCATCTCCGAGCAGTGAAATCAACATTGACTGTTGATTCAACTTTTCTCAAGCAAATCCAGTCTAGTATGTCCTTAGACCCTCTTGTTCATGATATTGAGAATAATTCTTTCAAGTCTCATGATTCTTCTAAGTTTGAGTTCAAGAATAATCTATTATATTTTGAAGGACACCTATATGTTCCAGAAGGAGAAGCACGTTTACGTGTTCTTCAAGCACGTCATGACTTTCCAGCAGCAGGGCACTTTTGATATAATAAGACTTTGGAACTCATATCAAGAGATTTTTGGTGGCCACAAATGTGGAAGTCAGTCAAAGACTTTGTATAATCATGTGATATTTGTTCAAGATCAAAAATTCCTCATCATCGACCTTACGGACTTCTTCAGCCATTACCTATACCAGAACAACCATGGTCTTCTGTTTCTATGGATTTCATCACAGATCTTCCAAGCTCAAGATTTTATGATTCTATATTTGTGATAGTAGATTGTTTCACCAAGATGGCACATTTTGTGCCATGTACAAAATCTATCACAGGTGAAGAAACAGCTAAGCTTTTCATTGATAATATCTATTGCTATCAAGGATTACCTAAAGATATCATATCGGATAGGGGAACTCAATTTGTGTCGAGATTTTGGAGGACCCTTTTCAAGATTTTAAAAGTGGACATAAAGCTATCTTTGGCTTTCCATCCTCAAACTAATGGACAAACAGAGCGCGTAAACCAAGTCTTGCAGCAGTATTTAAGGTGTACCATCAACTACCAACAAGATGATTGGACAACCCTTCTGCAATTGGCAGAGTTTGCTTATAATAATACGGTATATTCTTCCACGCAACAAACACCTTTCTTTGCCAATTATGGCTATCATCCACGACTTGATGCTTTTGATTTTTCAAAAGTTGATAATCCTGCAGAAGAAGATATGGCAAATCGGTTGTCAGAGTTATATGCAATAATGAAGGCGCAATTAAAAGAAGCTCAAGAACGACAAAAGATAAATGCAAATGTATATCGTAAGGAGCAACCACAACTCAACGTGGGTGATAAGGTATGGCTACTTTGTTATAATATCAAGACCACTCGTCCTTGCGACAAGTTGGACTATCAAAGGCTGGGACCATTTTCTATTTCTGCACAAATCAATCCAGTTGCATATCATTTACATCTACCGAAGATAATGAAAATCCATCCAGTATTCCACGTGTCTCTTTTTGAACCATACAAGATAGTGGACATACCAAGAAGACGACAAGCTCCACCTCCTCCTATAGAAGTGGACAATAATGAAGAGTTTGAAGTAGAAGAAGTCTTAGATTCAAAGCAGCGTCGAAATAAAATAGAATATCTTGTCCATTGGCGTGGATATGATATTAGTGAACGCACATGGGAGCCAATGAAGAATCTTACAAATGCAACAAAGGCGGTGGAGGCTTTTCATTGACGACATCCATCAAAATCAAGATGAAAACCTTCTTTATAAAAGAAACAACATCTAGGCAAGATAACATTCTACTTTCAATTCTTGTTCGTAGCTTCGTTGTAGTAGTGGCACTCAGGAGATGGAGAACCAAAAACCAATGGATTTAACTCAAGAACCTTCATTTTCTGACCTGCCGGACGAGACATTACGATTGTCACAACCTCCAAGACGACGCAATCGAGATGAAGATCTTCAAGAATGACATGTTCTTCCCCGAATAGATGGTGAGATACAATGCGTTTGGTATCACGATTTGGGAAGGGACTCCCGATGTTTGGTGATTTTGCTAGAGGTAGGAACAACTCCTGATGGTGTTCCAAATATTCTATTCGAAAGAAGTTACGAAGGCCTTAACAATGATCAAATAATTGGGTGGTCTTCCCGCCCTGGTATGGGACACTACCAATGGTTGAGAGGCCCTATCAATCATCTTCGAAGAGAACAGAGATCAGAGTATGTGGCGAATACAATTCGTCGCATCATAGATTTCTTCAACATATGATGACCGCTCCTCGTGGAACTCGTTCCTAGAAGGAGGGGTAATGTCACGGCCATAATCATGTAAGCTAATAATTACATATAGAAATAGGTAGAAGTAAATAAAAGTAGGTAAAAGTAAGTTAATTCTATAATATTTAATATGGAAGCTTCTTAGAAACTTCCTAGATGCTACTTTGACTTCATAGGTGTCTTTAATTGACTTTTTGGATTAGAAACGTGATCAACAAGTTGGCCATGTGCCACACATGTTGTTAGCTTAAAGATCAAGCTAACTATGTGGCCCACACGTAGAAAAACTTGCCTTGTAATTCAAGGCATGTGCCCTACAAAGTCAACACATATTGGAAGTCCTATAGAATGTCGCCATGTAGCTCTTAGTTAGATAGTATATATAGAGACAAGAGTGAAGGCTTCTTCACTCTTGTCAACTCCTTTCTTGCTTCTAGTCTAGTTTCAAGGGTCTCTAGTTTTCTTGTCTTTTGGCAATAGCCATTCCAGTTCTTCTTTCAATATATATACTTGTTTATATATATTTTGTTACCTCTCTTTGAGTGAAGGCTCACTTGTCTGAATTGTTTTTCATCGAGTTCTTGTCCTTGACAATTAGTGGATTAAAAAGGGCCTATCATAGAATATTCTAGAAAAGATTTAGAATGGTTATTTAAGTGGGGCCTATCATAAAACCTTCTAAAAGAAAGGTTAGGGTGGTTATTTAAGTAGAGCCTACTATGAAACTTTTTAAAAAAAGAATTTAAGGTGGTTATTTAGGTGGGATCTATTACCTAAGAATATTTTAGAAAGTCTATGGTGGTAGAATAAGATATAAATAGAAGTGGCTAGGGCCTTTTGAGGCATTTTTTTAGATATGGCTTTGGATCTTTTCACTTAGTAAAATTTGATTCTACATCTTTCTGTTCAAATCTATTTTATTTTATTTATGTTTGCTCAGTTTTTTTTTTTGTCCTATTTTGTTTAATTATGTTTAATTTTATTTTTTTCTATTTTGTCCTATTTTTATGAAAAATACCTTATAATATTGTAAATTGGAAGGATCTTGGATTTTTGAAATAGTCTAGTCCTGTTTCATATATGATTAGATAGAAGTAAGTAAATATAGATTAATTTTATAAAATCTTTTAGACTAACTTCTTAAAAGCTTTGTAGATGCAGTTTTGACTTTATACATATTTACAGTTGTTTAATAAGTTAGAAACTTGGTCAAAAAATGAATCACATGCCACATATATTGATAACTTGTAAAACAAACTAATTATAATATGCACTTATAGAAAATTTGACCTACAAGTTAACATATGTGTCTTGCAAAGTTAACACATATTGAAGGTCTTATAAAACATTGTCACATAGCTTTTAGTTAGATAATACATACGAAGATAAGAATAAAGCTTTTTTCATTCTTGTCAATATCTTTTTAGTCTTTAATCTTGTTTCAAGACTTTCTAGTCTTTTTGTCTTTACCAATAGCTATTTAAGTTCAAAAAATTATCATCTTTAAGTGACTTTCTAATCTTTTCAAGTAACATAAGAGTGTATTGAGTTTTCTTTTCTTGATATTTATGTCCTTGATAATTTGACAAGAATGCTAACTCATTATTCTTATCTTGTTTTAGAAGTGAGTGGATTATTTACTTCTATTATTATATTTTAAAGACTGCAAACTACCTACGTTTAAACAAGCAATTTAGTTTTATAACCTTGATTGTTTTCATAAGGAAAGTAGATTATCCCTCTTTGTGGATTTTTTTTTTGATATTAGAGGTTGAAAATTATCTTTCTTTAATTAAATTTTTTGAATTTATTTGAAATATATATAGAAAGAAATATTATAGATGTTACTCTCAATAGAAGTGAGAATAGATATGCAACTATTGTAGATCTTTATGAGCTTGTGAATATTTTAAGAATAGAAATCTTGTGTATTTCTAACATAAACTATAGAAGTATTAATCATATGCCCATAAAAAAATTAATAATGAATTTCAAAGTCTATGCTAAGAAGTTGAACAATCAAGAAAAGTAAGTACATCAGTCTCATAACTACATTCAAGAAGTCTCAATTTGACAAGCACGAAGGAGGCAAGGATTAATATGCTTGAAAAGTTTGATGGTACAATATCAAAATTTCAAGTATTTCTCTAACAAGCTAAACTCTATTTATGATTGCATCCTTTGTAATATTCTCATGGATATACTTAAGTTGGATTTATAAGCGCACTTCTATCTAAAAGTACTTTCTCTTGATTTGCATTTTTGATAGAAAAAAAAATTCACAACTATTTTATAATTTTAATTCATTCTTAAAAGTATTTACGACCATATTTAGAAAAATTGATTACAAAAAAGTAACAAAGATTAAGTTATATTTCAACAATAAAAATCATATTTAGCCACCACATATATTGCTCAATTTCAAAATCTTACTTATAATGTAGATTGAAATGACAAAGCTTTTATCAATCAATTTTGATGTTGATTGAAAGATAATATTAAAGATTTATTACTAAAATACCAAGAATAGATTCATTAAAGTAATTCATTTATTAAGCCATTATATGTAATAATTAATTCTTTAAAAGATGCTAAGAACAAAGATTTGATTAAAAAAATACAAATTAAGCCATGACAACACCTTCTAAGTTTGTAGAAGCTTATTCATTTAAATTAGAGCCTATACAAATTGATATGATATATTTTTGAGCAAGAAAAGACTTGTCATTGTCAAAAAGGATTATGCTCATATTGAAGAAAATTCAAGCACATTGCTTAATATTGTCCAAAAAATCAAAGAAAACATAAAATGAAGAGTATGATTGCTAAAGAAGAAAGATTACAAGAATAAATATTTGATTGAAAAAATACAAATTAAGCCATAGCAACATTTTTCTAAATTTTTGGGAGTTTATTCATCCAAGTAAGAGCCTATACAAATTGATATGATATATTTTGAACATTATTCTGAGTAAGAAAAGGTTTATTTTTATTAAAAAGAATTATACTTATATTGTAGAGAATCCAAGGATATTACTTAATATTATCCAAAAAATCAAGGCAATTACAAAATGAGGAGCATGATTGCCAAAGAAGACAATGTATTGAAAAATAAGTTTTTTCAACTATAATAGAGATAGTACAATTAAAATTTTATTTAACACCTAATAAAGATTCTATTCTTTCTTCAAATCTCTCATCTTGTTTCATAATAGAAGTTTTTTTATAACCAAAAAATCACAAAGTCTTAGCCTTGTTAGATTCAAGAGCCTCAACTCATTTTATAAATGAAGATTTTGCCAAAAAATAAAAAATATTCTTAGTTAAGAAAATCAAACCTATATAAATAGAAATAATAGATGATTATTCATTATCTTTTGGAAATATCATACATGAAATTTTTCTTTAAGATATAGCAACTAGTAGTTATAATAGTTTAGTAATACTTAATGTGATTAGATTTCCTTCTAATCTAATTATTTTAGAATTATTGTGGCTAAAAAAGTAAAATCTTCAAATAGATTGGATTTCTTGTATCCCTGATTTTTTTCCATAGTTTAGCCCAAGATATTGCTAGGAAAGTAGAAATCTAGAAGACTAATACATCCAAATCATTATTAATAGATACAAGATCTTTCATACATGCTCTAAAAAAAGATTCAACTTTTGTTATGTATGCTACATCTATTATTGATAAAAAAAAAAAGATCTCAAGTAGCATTCTAAGCCAATATCAATATTATTAAGATATTTTTGAAAAAAAAAATAAAGATATCTTTTTAAAACATTATTTCTATAATTATATCATTAATCTTCAAGAAAAAGCTTTATTACCATTTGGACTAATCTATAGTCTATCACAAAACAAGTTCGCTATATGTAAGGAATACATTGATGAAAAATTAGCTAAAAACTTCATATATCATTCTAAATCTCCAATCAAGGCTCTTATTTTATTTGTCTTCAAGAAAGGTTAATGAATAACAAAATGTTCCTAGGGGAGGCAGTGGAATCGTATTATGGCTGGGTGGTTGACATACTCAGTAAGTGGCCAAATCACCAAATGCTAGAGGTATTTATCTTATCTATATTAATCAATTGTTTGCAACCACCAGAGTTAAA
This sequence comes from Physcomitrium patens, assembly GCF_059467195.1. Lineage (NCBI taxonomy): Eukaryota > Viridiplantae > Streptophyta > Bryopsida > Funariales > Funariaceae > Physcomitrium > Physcomitrium patens. The sequence goes on along the minus strand of NC_143427.1, from coordinate 10,756,376 downwards.
AATGTTTGTGAAGGAAGCTCAACTTGTTATGGTGTTTGCATCCCTTAATAAAGCGAAGGTTTGGAAGGAATGCCATTATGATTAGTTTTTAAGTGCGGGAGCTACGATGATTCTAGTTCAAGGTTGTTATCAAAATCCGACTTGGAACGGATCAGTGGGTGCTTATCTACGAATGTTAGATACAAGGGCCAATTCCAATGCCAATATTCAGGGGCCAGTTAATGTCATTTCATTATAAGCTATGCCACCGAACGTTACAACAGTGTATGCTCCCTATTTTCCGTATCAACAATAAGCATTAACTGCAGAAGAGTTACCAATAATACTAGTCCTAAAAGATTCCAATGAAGCCTTCTTGTTAAACCTGAGGAAGAAAATGGAGAAAATGGCCGTCAATATAGCGAAGGATAAGGAGAAGAGGCAAAAGCCTACCAATACTAGGACCAATGTTTGGTACAGTAATTGTAAGGGCCACGGTCATTTGATAATAGAATGCCTTTCACCGTCACAAATGATGGATTAATGTACATTTTATGGAAGAAAGCACTTAATAGCTAATTATTGGAATTTACAAAGGCAACAACAATTTAGTAATCAGACCATGATTCCTACTAATTCACTGAGACGTCAATTAAGTTCAATCGGAAAATACGTTTGGATAGAAGGAAAATCGATCTAATTAACAAAATTGAGTATTTAATAACTTTCAAAGTTTTAATTTTAATCAGAGGTCTGCATCAAACCTCAGAACTATAGAAAAGAGCAGCAGATGTATCAGTAATATGCCCCACCTATGCCATCAAACCAAGTTCCCTCCGTTCCAATGGAACAATCAGGATCATTTTTTAATCCTACATAGAATAAGCCTAGTAGATATATACCGGTGGAGACATCCAATATGCTTGATAGGGGTGCAAGAAGACCACTTTGTTGTTTTCATTGCAGACAAATTGGCCATTATGCCAGTGAATGTTCCAATCTCAAAGCGAGTGATGATTATTCGTCAATTTGTGGGAATTGCAAGCAGTCTGGGCATACTTATCAGCAATGTAATGCTCCGTTTAATTTCAATAATCGAGATCAGCAGATCCAAAACCAAAGAAAAATAGAGGAGATAAATTAAGGTCCTCAAGATTCTTTGGTAAATCGGGTAGAATGTGTCCAAGCCGTACTTACCAAGAGTCAACAAAAAGGGAAAGGACCAATTCAACATTTGGATGATCTTGAAGCGAAGGGCCAATGTGACCTAATTATGATGATATCCAATCCAGGTCTTGTTATGGGCCTCTTACTCAGTATGAGACCTGACTCGATTGGGCTACTCAATGAGCCCAATCGAGTTTGCGAAGTCAGTTTGAACCCTGATCTACATGCACCAACCATTGATGTTTCGATTGACGATGTTATGACCTCAGGTGTTCAGGTGGATGGTGGTTCCAATGTCAATTTAATGAATGTTGATACAATAGATGCTTTAGATTTGGAACACTTATTATCCACGATATTGGTATTACGAATGGCAGATCATAGCCAAGTTAAACCAATGGATATTTTATAGAATGTTCAAACTATAATTGCTGGTATTGCATATACAATTGATTATATCATCTTTTGGCTACAATGTTCGACTTTACTATATCTAATTTTATTGAGACGACCTTCGCTTTATCAGGCGAAGGCCAAGAACAATTGGAGTCGTAGTACTTTGATAATTGGCAAGGGTGGCGACAAAATGGTATTATAAATGTACCCAATACGCTATCACAAGGAGTCTCAATTTCCAACATCTGAATTGATGTCGGACGATGAGCTTAGCTCCGATGATGATATAGTCACACCGATTATGGAGGCATCCATGGAGGCAATGCAACACCTTGGAGTGGTGTACCAATGTGGAGGTCCAGGAAGTACTTGATATACTTGACGGATTCAGAAAGCTCTGATTATATTAGTATTGATTGGATGACCAAGTATGATATGCACCATGTTAGTGCCCTGCACACAAGATTCAGTACTTCGTACATGTTAGACTTACCGACTGATTTTCAACCAACATAGAGATTGAAACAGAACATCGTCATTGCACCTTTATGTCAAACTATTAACTTGGCGACCACAGCAGAGCCACAGAAAATTAAGATCTACAAAGGTATTAAGGACCAGGAGTTGACTTCTTGGACAGAATTTTTTTTGCATCATAAGTCCACTTTTACTTGGACTTATGTTGATTTAAAGGATATTTGCATTGACGTCTGTGAGCATCGTATCATTTTAGAGGAGAATGCTAAATCGGTTTAGTAAAGGCAATATTACCTCAATCCTAAATATTTCCTTGTGGTGAAGGAGAAATTAGACAAGCTTCTTGTGGTTGATTTTATTTATCTAGTATCGAATAGTGAGTGGATTTCTCCAATCATCATGGTGCCGAAAAAGAATGGAAAAATCTGCATTTTTCAAGATTTTTGGAAACTTAATGTAGCCACCAAGAAGGATTACTTTCCGTTGCCTTTCACAGATAGTATATTGGATGTCGTAGCCGATCACGAATGTTATTTGTTCCTCGATGGATTTTTTGGATATAATCAAGTTCAAATTACAACGAAAGACCAACTTAAGATGACCTTTACTACGAATTGGGGCACATTTGCTTATTGCGTGATGTCTTTTGGCTTATATAACGTCCCAGCTACGTTTCAGAGAGTGATGACTCAAGCCTTCCAAGACTATCTCTGGCTATTTATGGAGATCTTTTTACATGACTTTTATGCATTTAGTAAAAAATAAGATCATCTTAATTATCTGGGCAAATGTTTGATTTGGTACGCTAAGTTTAGAATATCGTTGAACTCGGAGAAGTATCAATTTGGTGTTTTGTCTAATAAATTATTGGAACATATCATCTCCAACCATGGTATTGCTATAGATCCTAACAAAGTATAGCATATAATGAACTTAATAAGCCTCAATTGAGTGGGCACATTGTCCAATGGGTCTTACTCTTACAAGAGTTCAATTTTATAATTGTCGTACGACCTGAGAAGAAACATGCCAATGCTGATCATTTATCCCGGTTGTCTAATATTTTCGGCAACAAGCCTGTCCCGGATGCTCTTCTTGATGCCAAATTATTTGTGGTGGATGTGATTTCCTCCGAATATAGTGAAATCATTCAGTTTCTGACCTTCCATACCTTTCTGCCAACTTTCACCAAGAAGCTTAAGAAGCGACTCATTCTAAAGAGTGCCTCGTACACAATGATTCACGATGCTTTGTATAAATAAGATAAAGATGGCATTTTACGCCGTTGTATCTTTCCAAGTAAAGTACAATCGATCCTCAAAGGTTGCCATTTGGATAGTTGTAGTGGTCATTTTGGAGGAGATAGTACTACTCGCAAGGCTTTAATCGCCAGATATTGGTGGCCCACAATGTTTTTTGATGTGCACCAATTTTTTCGTCATTGTGATCCCTGTAAATAAATTGGTCTACCCACGGGCACTTCCGCCATGTCGTTAGTTCTAATCTTGGCACAGACACCATTCAAAAAATGGAGTATTGATTTTATCGGTCCCATCACACCAATGTCAAAACTCGGCGAGAAGTGATATATTTTAGTCGCCATGGACTATGTAACAAAATGGGTAGAGGCTATTGCTACCCGCCATAATAATGTCAGTACGATGGCTATTTTTTTATATGAGAATATTATAACTCGATTTGGATGTTCGAAGGAATTGGTTAGTGATCGTGGCACTCATTTCTTAAATACTACTATAACTGCCTTGACAAATACATATGAAATTAAGCATCGAAAAACCACTCCATATCATCCTCATGCTAATGGACAAATGGAAAAGACCAACAGAATTTTGTGCAAGGTTTTGACTAAGACAATTTCGAAGGCGGGTACCGATTGGGAGACCAAACTCTTTGCAGCTTTGTGGGCATATTGCATCACATATAAAGTAACTACCAACTCTACTCCGTTTCAACTAGTTTACAATTAAGAAGTAATTTTATCCATCGAGTTGGAGGTTCAAAGTTTACGAATTACCTTAGATGAACGACTCAATGATAAAGAATCATTATATTTTTGGTTGGCAAAATTGAAAGAATTGGATGAAATATGGGCTATAGCTCTTTTTTACATGGAAGCAATTCAAAAATGGAGGAAGAATTACTATGATAGTAAACTACATCCAAAGATTTTTATGTCCAATGATTTGGTATTACTGTATGATAGTCGGTTTAATCATTTTCCAAGAAAATTTCAAGTTCACTAACATGAGTTGTATTGGGTGATTGAAGGTTTTTCCAATGGGTCTGTTCAATTGGAAGATTTCATGGGCCATCGCTTCAGTCCCTGTATTAACGGGAACCGATTACGGTTATATAATACATAAAATCCCAAACGGATTTTTATTTTTTTCGGAAGGGTGACTTTGAATGGACACAAGGTAGACCTAAGTATGGTATAAGTGTGTTAGGATGTAGAGGCGACTGAAAGGATAGTTAGTAGTTATTAATGTGTCAAATAGGATGGAGGTGAGAAATCGACAGTAAGGGTAACATGTTGTCATGATCACCGGTAGTAAGAGAATAGAAGTGGGGCACCAGTTAGAGATCATTCTGTGTTGTCGTTCTTGGTTGTTTTTTGAGATTGTTATTTCTCGTGTTTCTTACATTTTCAAGCGTAGTAATTCTACTTAAGAGCTTGAGAGAGGGAGCGTCATGGCAATTGAAAGAGCAAAGCGAGCTACAAATAAAGAGGACATTGGCCAAAACATGAGAGCTAGACATGCATCAAAACCACCTTTTATAATAATCGTTACCAATATGGAATCGATGAAGTTGAATATCTAGTAGATGCCAAAAAAAATAAAAGACTTTTGGAATGCAAAATTGTTCTAATTTTTGCACCTGTCAGATTGCTTACCATCAATTAATGTGTCATTAGTGGAAGAATATATCGCAAACTACGACCCAGAGGATGGATCGAGTGTAGTACAAGGATAAATTATCGGGATTGTTGGAACAATCCTGAAAAAGATGCTGTATCTTTCCATTGGAGAAATTGTCGTAGGAGTTGATGACTCAAGCGACTTCAATCCAGAAAGATATTTCAAAGGAGGTATGTTGGCCTTTGAGAGGAACCAAGGTTGACGGACTGCTGAGGCAATTTCACCAGAACTCGTGGAATGGTTCCATTTTGTAGTGAGGCGGTTAGAATTGTACCGACACTCTACATATATATATATATATATATATATATATATATATCCAAACGGTTATTGTATGTAACAGTAGGGGTGCTGAAAGAGATCGTGTTCAATTGGACAATGTACGTAGCCTTTCGTATTCATGCGGAGGTATGAGCCAAGTAGAAATTGAGAAAGTTTATTTATTTACTTTGTTCCAATTATGTGTATGCTGTGATCGTACACGCATTGCATCAAACACCACTAGTAGAGGAAAGTCCTGTACCTGTTCTAGTACCTCTATAAAGAGAACGAAATTCGTTGGCACAGAATGTCAATACAATAGATGTAATACACAAAATTGGGAAGTCAAGTCGTACATTGGTATAAGGTGTCATTCCAGTTATTGAATCAAAATAGATTCCAATTTGTTTAGCGATAGAAGAAGAGAATGAAATCCCAATTTCGATGGATATTAATCAATTGGCATTTCTACAAGGTTGATTGTCCGAAGGAATACGTCTTAAGAATGCTTTATTGAAGCACATTTCACAAATACATTGTATGGTATGAGCATTGGAAGTAGACGGTAGTAGCAAATGGAATTTAGAGGATAGTAAGAACGTGATATCAGAGCAAAACCAAAGAATTGAAGAACAAGAAACGAAATTGGAGAATCCAAACTAGTATTGGAGCGAAAATGGGTTCACCAATATGAGTCTTGGACAAAAGAAAAAGAACACATCTTACGGATTGTGAAAGGACAAAGGGACGAATTGATCAAGAATCGCAAGACATAGGATTTGGAAAGGGAGAAACTCAATTGCCAGTTGCAGGCAGAAGGAGACAAGGCAGAGTTATTGACAAAAGAGAAAGAAACATTGAGTGACCAATCTAGATGCAAAATGGAGAAGTTGAGGTCCAAAATCGAAGTTTTACAAGTTGAGGTGGTAAAATTGACGAAAGAGTCTACAGTGAGAAGCCAGTCACAAGTGTCAATTGAAGATGTTCCAGAATGGATGAGTCAGCAGCAGCATCAGTTGGAACTCGGTGATACCCAGATCTTGAAACTGGAGGCTCAAATCCGTGAATTGGGTGAGTATAATGAAGATCTATCAAACCAGTTGAGGAAGGAGTCAATGGACAGATTAGAGGAGGAATAAGATTTGAATTTAGAACCAAATTTGGTGGAACCTACATTAGATGATGCAGCAAATGATTAATTGAGTGGGTGATAGGAAATAGTAATTTTATAGAATTTTTTTAAGTAGTTTTTAAATAGGTATCTATTGTATAATTGCGAGGACACTGCATAGATAGGAATGGGGCTATGTAGAATAGATATTAGTTCATTTTTGTAAGATATTGGTAAAATAAACTAATAGTCCATAGAATAGTCATTTTAAGAGGATGAATGATTGATTCAGTTATTAAAAGTGATTATTATAGGATTACGGTTAGAATCTAGAAATCAGTAGCAATTATATAGGAGTTGTAGAAGTTTATCAAGGTGTCAGACTATGATAGTCATGAGTCGGGGTTAAGTTTGGTGCTTCTTCTTTGTTTTTTTTTATTTTCTTTGTTGTTGAAGAGTAATGGATAGTTTTTGAATACTGAGAAGTGAGTCTGTGGAATAAATCAGAGATTAATTTATGAGTTATTGATTATGTAATTGGAGTACTGAGTGATTGAATTATATGAGAAGTTATTGGAAGATTGATTATGGATGGAAGATTATGATTGTTGTTTATTGAGAGTTGTGTATGTGTGTTTCGACAGAGGAAGTCTGTAATTATAAGAATTCTGTGAATTTAGATTGGTTGGAGTGAAGTCTGTTATTCCTAGTGTTGGATGGAATTTATTGAATTTTGAGCGGTCTTTTGAGAGTGCAGGGTTGCACATTGTAGTTATCAATTGATGAAGGAGTATTGTTACTAGGAGGAAGCATTGTAGTGTTTCTTAGTATTTTAGTGGTTTGGAATACAGTTAATTGTGTGACCCTAACAAGTAAAACTCATGCGCTTAGTCTTTCCTTGTGTTTGAATTCCCTTATACATGTTTATTCTGGAAAGAATTGTAGAATAAGTAAAATAAAAATCACAATTACCTTATGTCATTTATGCAATACCTATTTTTAATTGTGAAAAGACTTTAAGTAATTCAAGCCAATATTAAGACTTTAAAGATATATTTGAGAAAAAAAATGTAGATATTTTTTTTGAATATCATTCCTATGACTATTCAATTGACTTTCAAGAAAGAGTTCAACTGCCATTTCAAATACATTATCATGTCTTTTGGACTTACAAATGCACCAACAGCTTTTCAATATCTAATGAATGATGTCTTTTGAGAATTTTTAGATGACTTTATTGTCTATTATCTAGACAACATTTTAATCTATTTTAAGAATATAAAAGAATATAAAAATCATATTTATTGTGTGTTATAAAAACTAAGATATACAAGACTTTATGTTAAGATAAAAAAGTATGTATTTTATACTACTCAAGTCAATTTTTTAGAATACATCATTTCAAATGGACTTATAATAGATCTTAAAAAAGTTCAAACTATTATGCATTGAAAAATCTTAAAAACAATAAGAGATGTCCAATATTTTTTTAAGATTTGCTAACTATTACTGAATCTTCATTAAAGACTTCTTTCAAGTTTTAATTCCATTCACATTTGACTTGTAAAAATAAAATTAAATAGAATAAAGAAATAAAAACAACATTTGAAATATTGAAGATAATTTTTATTTTTACACCAATTTTATATTGCATTAACTTTTTTAAACCATTCTTTATGAAAATAGGTGCATTAGACTTTGCTTTGGGTGCCATATTATCACAAATGGGAATAAATAATAAACTTCACTCAATAGTTTTTCATTTAAGAAAATTTTTAATAGTTAAAATTAACTATAAGATTTATAATAAAGAAATTCTTATAATTAAGGATTCATTTTAAAAATAGTGCTATTATCTAGAAGGTGCCTTGAATCCAACCATCGTGTATACAAATCACAAAAACTTTGAATACTTCATATCAATGGGTGTCATAGTATCACAATTATATGGTAAAAAATAAATATATAGATATTATTATAAAAGATCCTAGTAGACAAATGTAGTAGAAAAAAAATGATAAATTATTATAATTAGAAAAAAAAATAATATTAATATTACCTTTACTAGAAAAAACTCCTATTTACTTTCTAGAGGCATAAATGAATCAAATCAAAGTAAGTAAGATAAGAAATTGATATAGATATATTTAAGAAAGAATAAAAAAAAGGCTAAAATAAAATTATCTCAAATTTCTAAACAATGTTATCTAAAAAGGACCGGTTATTAATTTAGATTGAAATGAGATCCTGAGGGACAAAACTATGTACTGAGGGCAACTTTGAAGTTCTTTTGTAAATTAAAGACTGGAATTTGAGAGAATACTTTATAGAATTTCTTGAATCATTGATTTTGAGTAATTTGAGTTTAGAATGATTTTTTAAGAGCTTTGTAAAATTAGGGTTGTTTTAGGTGATTTTAGGTTTTGTAAAATAAAATAGGATTTATAATTTGGTAAATTATGTCAATTTTGTAGTAGATCTATAAGTGAAATTTTGTAGGATTATGAGTTCAGTTGTGTTGAATGTATGTTATAAATTTGAATTTAATGAAATAGTTATATTGGAAGATAATAAAGTATAAGTGGATAAAATTTTCAAAAATTAGATTTTTAGATTCAATAAGGTTATCTAAAGTTTGTAATAATCTACTAATTGGATCGAAAAGATTTTTATTATAGCTAATAATTGACTTTACTTTCAATATTTATATAAAATTTGAAATCATATTAATAATTTAATTAAGAATTATTATTGCTTGAAGATCATTATTAAGATAAAAGATAGACGCTGGCCAATATCCAAATAGATTATGACATTTTTTCTTCATTTTTTAAGTTCAATTTTTTTTCAAATTTATTGTGCTTATTGTTAATTAAGAGATTGAAAGTTATTTAAATTTTATGCAAGATTAAAAATTTAAGCAATAGATATTGTGGTTCAATAACTATCTTAAAATTAGTTTGAATTGGTTAGATTTTTGTTAGGATTGGTTTGAATAGATTAGGTTTTGGTTAAGATTTATTTAAGAATTGATTAGGATTTGGTTTAGAATTTAGAATCTAATTAGGATTTATTTATTATTTAAAATCTAATTAGGATTGATTTAGGATTTAAGATTTAAGATTTCTTTAGAGTTATTTTTGGATTTTTTAAAGATTCTTGTGGATTTCTTTAGGATTTCTTTTCCATTTCTTTAAGGTTTTTATAGATTTTTTTTAGATTACTTTAGGATTTTTTAAGGATTATTTTTTTATTTCTTTTAGATTTTTTTAGGTTTATTTAGGATTTCTTTATTATTTTTTTATAATTTTTTTAGAAGTTTTTTAGGAATTCTTCGTATTTCTTTTATGATTTATTTAAAAATCTAATTGATCTTAATCAAAGTTTGATTATACTTTTTAAGCTTTAATTACAATTTATATATTATTATATTAGAATTGTTAGGACTTGTTATTACAAATTTCTTTTACTTTCTACACTCAAGTGTTTGGTACATTTTCAAGCAAGACTTCACATAATATAACATATTTGATGAATCTAATGTATAAACCTTAGAATTTTTTATTTTTATTTTTATTTTTATTTAATAAAAAATAAAAATAAAATTTTTGAAGGAGCTATAGGAAGAGCTTTAAGTGGAGCTACAAGAAGAGCTTCTAGTAGAGTTTCCACTAAAAGATAAAGTATGTACATGGATCCAACTATTGCAAGCATATTTTAAGCTTTTATATTATTTATTTAGTAAATGCAAAGTAATAATTGCAAGGAATTTTTTACAAGCAAATCATTACAAGAAATGTTTAACAAATTTAATTAATTTAATAGAAGAGAAATTTTAAAATATTTAAGATTTTATATGTAAAAAATGAAATTAAATTGAATTTTTGAGTAGAAGATGATTAAGCTATTTGGGCTTGCCATAGTATTAAAGATATGAAAATATGTTATATCAATTATGAAGCATTATAGAAATTCACGAAAAATATTTTTACATCCATTAAAAGATAAATACTTCTTAAAGGACTTTGATTGTGTTATTAAAAAATTATTTGTAAAATAGATTGAACAGACTAACAAGAATTTACAAGTAATGGAATTATTAAAAAAATTTAAAAGATAGTATTTTCAATTATCAAAGGTAGAAAAGTCAATATTAGAGCCAAATAAGGTTGAATTGTTTCTTCAAGGTGCTGATGGAGAATTGCAAGAAAAATTAGAGTTGCTTCTTAAAAATAAGGAAGAAGATGAAGGATTAACAACAAAGTAGAAAAATGTTGAAAATATTATAGATTTGTTTGTAAAACAAGAGAGGAGAAGGATAGGATTAATATTCCAAAATTAATACAAGTACCTAAAAATCAAGTATATACAATATAATTAGTAATGCCTAATATTTAATATCTAGTATTTACATCAAAGAAAAAAGATACGGAAATTGAAGAAATTATATATAGAATATGAGATCTTCAAATCAAATTAGTAAGACTTAAAAAAAAGACTTCTATAAATAATTTAAAGATTGTTTATAAACAAGAGTATATACAAAGATGCATTTAGTGTAGTGATGTTTTTCATACTATAAAAAATTATAACAAATTTAATGATATAATATAATAAAGAGTTATTTTTTAGGAAAGATAGAAAGGTGGTATTAAAAGATATAAGGAACTTCATTCAAATCAATTTTGGTAAGAAATGTACAAGAGCATTGAATCAAGACTATTTAGTAGCTTATAGAATAGTAATATAAGAAAGTAAAAGTTATGGTGGTATGATTGATTATGATTTTGATGGAAGTATAGAGACAAGTAGATTTTAGACTTCTATCATTTCTATAATATAGGAAGGTAAAACGCCTTAAGAAGCATTATTAAAAATTGTATCTATAATATGCAATGCAATACATTAGAAAGAACCTATATAAGTTCTTTCAATTCATGCATATATTACTAAGAGCCAACATCAAGCCTTGATGGAAAAAAAGAGGCAAAGAAATTTTGATGATACAAAAAAAAGAAATTATTTTAAGAGGCAAACTTAAGAAGATAAGGCTTGTGAGGCTGCTTCACAAGAATTATCTACAAAGGATACTTCAACATTGAAAAAAAAAAGCAAAAGAAACAAAAGATAAAGATAAATCAATAGCTTATAAACTACTTTTTGATATTGAAGCAGTAATAGATTTAAAGAGGGTCTTGGAAGAATGTGTACTAAATACTAAGGTGGAATTTATATTGAAAGAGATTTTAAAAATTGCAAAGAAAGAATTTTATTATATTATTATTAATAGCATAAAAAAGAAGAGATAATATGTGGATGAAGTTGAAATAAGTCATGCAATTGATGCAAAGATATATATAACAATAAAGAAGAGGTGATAATAGTTACAAGAAATTAATAATTAAAAAAAATGGTTATAATTAATGAGTATGTTTTGAAGATTATAGTAATAAGAAAATAGAAGCTTCAAGCTATTATACTTGAAAGCATTAGACAAGAGCAACTACAAAAATATTGATAAAAGAAGAAGATATCAAAGAATTAATTATTACTTTAATTAACCACGGTTCCAAAATAAATATTATATTTAAGGATCTTTATAAGAAGCAAAGATGGCCAATTAATATAGAACATAGATGGATAATATAAGTAGCTAATACACACAAGGTGATTTTTATTGGAGCTAATAGTTGACTTAACTTCCAACACTTGTGTAAAATTTGAGAACATATTAATAGTTCAATTATGAGTTATTATTGTTGGAAGATCAACATTAAGATCAAAGATAGAGACAAATCAACACTTAAGTGAATTATGATATTTTTTTCTCATTTTATAAGTTCAATTCTCTTCAATTTTGTTGTTCTTGTTATTAACTAAGAAATTAAGAGGTATGTAAAATTTCAAGCAAGATCAATAGATTAATCAATAAATATTAAGGTTCTAAAATTATCTTAGGATTAATTTTAATTAATTAGGTTTTGATTAGGATTTGCTCAGAAGTTAATTAAGATTTAATTTAAGATTTAAGATTTGATTAAGACTTGGTTTAGAATTTAGGATCTGATTAAGATTGATTTAAGATTTAAGATCTAGTTAAAGATGATTTAAGGTTGAAGGTTTAGAATTTCTTAAGGATTTCTTTTGGATTTTTTAAGGATTTCTTTATGATTTCTTAAATATTTCTTTAAAATTATTATAGATTTCTTTTAGTTTTCTTTAAGTTTTCTTTAGATTTTATAAGATCTTCTTTGAGGTTTTTATGGACTTCTTTTAAATTTCTTTAGGATTTTTTTTTTATTTCTTTTAGATTTCTTCAGTTTTTTTAAGGTTTCTTTATGATTCTTTTAGAAGTTCTTTGGGATTCTTTTGTATTTTTTTTATAATTTTTTTGAAATTTCAAGTGAGTTTAATTAATATTTGATTATATTTTTTAAGATTTAATTGAAATTTATATATGATTATATTAAAATAATTAAGACTTATTTTTGCAAATTTCTTTTACCTTCTATAATTAAATATGTGGCACATTTTCAAAGAAAACTTCATGTGATATAACATGTTTTGAATTATGATCAAGCTTGTTGGAGCATGTTTTTATCAAAAATTGATTTCAAGATCACTTATCAATCCAAAAAACAACAAAGTTTTTTAGACGCTCATTTTAGATGTTTTTTCTTGCATCACATAAAAAAATATAACTTTTGATTTATAAAGAATAATTTTATTGAAGCTAGAGTATTTTTGTCTTTGAGTAATAAAATCAATATTGATTTTTAATTCAATTTTTTTCAAGTAAATTCAATCAAGTATGTCCTTTGATCTTCTTATTTATAATATTAAGAATACTTCTTATAAGTTTCATGATACTTCCAAGTTTTAATTCAAGCACAACCTACTCTATTTCAAATGTTTCCTATATGTTCCAAAAAAGAATACATTTATGTGTTCTTCAAGCACGTTACAACTTTTTAACGGCAAGATAACTTGGATATAATAAGACTTTAGAGCTTATATTCAAAGATTTTTAGAGGCTGCAATTGAAAAATGCCATGAAAGACTTTATATAGTCATGTGACATTTGTTCAAGATCAAAAATTCTTCATTATTGATCTTATGGATTTTTTCAACTATTGCCTATATCAAAACAATCATGGTCTTGTATTCCTATAGATTTTATTATGGATCTTTCAAGTTCAAGTTCATATAATTTTAAATTTATGATTATAGATTGCTTCACCAAAATGACATATTTTATATCATATATAAAATATATTTTAAGTAAAGAAATATTTAAGCTTTTTTTTGACAAAATCTATTACTACTATGAATTACTAAAGGATATTATATCAAATAGATGGACTCAGTTTACATCAATATTTTAAAGATTCATTTTTATAACATTGAAGATAGATATAAAATTATCTTTGGCCTTTTATGCTCAAATTGATAGAAAAATAGAATGGATAAATCAAGGTTTGGAATAATATATGAGGTGTACTATCAACTATCATTAATATAATTGAAAAATTCTTTTGCTATTGGCAGAGTTTACGTACAAAAATTTAATACATTCTTCTATTTAAAAAATATATTTCTTTGCTAATTATTATTATCATCTACAATTTGATGTTATTTACTTTTTAAAAGTTGATAATACTATGACAAAAGATTTGACAAATTGTTTATTAGAACTACATGCAACAATAAAGATGTAGTTAAAAGAAGTTCAAGAATGATAAAAGATTATGAAGATAAATCTCCTCTTTCAATCCAAATTACAAGATATCCTCAATTAAGAGTTATTTGTAATTGGTGGTCTGAAGTAAAAGATGCAATAAATAATAAAAAAAACAAAATACAAAATACAAAATAAGTGAAATAAAAGCAATCAAGCAATTGCATACAATAAAAGTAATCAATAGTCTGTTCATTTAATTTTTACCTAATATGAAATAAAATTAAATATTAAAAATTATATTTTTAGATAAATATTTTTATTATATTTTTAATGATATGATAAATATATAAATCTGAATTACTATGAATAATTTATAAAGTTTTAAAAATAGGAAGTGAATAATTAAAAAATTAAATGAAAATATTCTATCTCAATAATAACTTGGTTGTAGATCAAGGATTCAAACCTCACCAAGGCTCACATGTAATATAAATAAATTTTACTTTTAAGAGATGCCACAAGGCCTTAGTCTTATTCTCATAACTCTATTTAAGGTGCTACAATCCATATGGAACTTGTACACTTCCCTTTCTACAAAGATCAGACTAGCTATTGGTCTTCTTTTTTTTAATTAATAAAATTCATATTTTTATATTTTTAACTTCACCATAGTATTTAAAAATATCCAAATAGTTTATGAACCTTGTATGACCTTCAAATCTTATTATGTTTTTTCATAATGGCTTCCAAAGGGATAAAACACAATTTTTCCAAAATCTTGAATTTTTTTCTAAAACTTCCTAAATAATTCTAAATAAATTTTAAATAAATCCTAAAAAATATTATAATATTTTTATAATATTAATATCCATTTAAGGCTATATTTTTCTATCTTGATGATTTTTTATAGTAATGAAAATAAATTTAAATCTATTAGAAATCCTATTTTTTATATTATTAATTAAAAAGATATGAAGTTCTTTTTTATGCTTCTTCTAACTACTAACTAATTATTGATAGGATTTTAACAATTATTACATATAGTTAAAAAGCCAATATAGATACTAATATTAATAACTAATCCTTAATACTTAACAATAAGTAAAAATACTAAATCAACTAAGATAATTACCTCCAAGACTTATTAAGACTCTATTTTTATAAATTTTCTTTTAATAAGACTTTTATAGCTTATAAATACTTCTAAATTCTAATAAATACTTAAATAGTTAAAAATAATTTTTAATCTTAATATTTGTATAATGAAATGACTTAAAACTATATTTTTAACTAATTCACTAATCAAGATGCATTGATAGGACTCACAAAGATCAATGTAGATACCTATTGCAAAGAACAACTACAATTCACTATAAGTGACAAGACATGATTACTTCATTGCAATATTAAGTTTATTCATGCTTGTAATAAGTTGGACTATTATAGGCTTCAACCTTTTGGTATTTGTGAACAAGTCTATCCTGTTGCTTATCAATTATATCTACTAAAGTCTATAAAGATACATCTTATATTCCACGTGTCTCTTTTTGAACCTTATAAGACAATGAATACATCTAAAACAAGACAAATGTCACCTCCTTCCATAAAATGGATAATTATCAAGATTTTTAGATAGAAGAAGTCTTAGATTCAAGGTGGCATTGAAATAGGTTAAAATATCTTATTCATTCGCAAGTTAAGATATGTTTTACAAAGTCAACACATATTGGACGTCCTATAGTATATTGCTATGTAGCTCCTAATTAAATAATATATATGAAATAAAAGACAAAAGGTTATTATTTCTTATGACCAATAATACCAAAATAGCCATTTATACCAAATTAAGTATACTCTAAGTAAGTTCCTTGTCTTGGAGTTTTTTAGAAGCTATGATAGACTATTTTGACACTATCATATTATATATCATCTTATTTGAGAATACATGGAGCAATTGGCTATTAAAGATAAATTTAAATTTTTCAAATAATAAAGAATATAACAATCTTAATAAAATTCTATATAAACTCTAATTGAATCTTTAAAATCCTAATAAAAATTTAATCAAATCCTAAAAAAATCTTAGAGAACTTCAAAAATAATCATAAAAGAATCCTAAAAAATCTCTAAAGAAGTCAAAAATGATATTAAAAAAATCCTAAAAAAATCTTAAGTAAATTCTAACAACATCTAATAAAATCTTAAAGATATTTTAGCCAAATCTTAAGTAAATTCTAAGAAAATCTTAATTAAATTCTAAATAAATCATAAATCAATTCTAATTAAATCTTAATCAATCATAAATAAATCCTAATAAATCTTAATTAAGCTATAATTAAGCCAAAATCAATCTTAATCATATTATATAGATTTTGGTATTATTGGTCATAAGAAATAAAACATCAGTAATTATAAATTAAATTATTAATCTTGCTTCAAAATTTGCACAAATTTCAATCTATTAATTACCAATAAGCATACAAAATTTATAAAAAAAATAAACTTAGAAATTAAAATAAAATTTCTTAATTTTATATTTTTAGGCCATCTTTTTTTTCCAACTTTGACGTCAATCTATTAGCAATAATAACTTCTCATTGCACCATTTATTTGCCTTAAGAATTTTTAAAATTTTACAAATTAATTTTTTTATTAAATAATAATTTTTTTATAAACTAAGTTTACTATTATCTCACAAAAATTTATTTCAATCCAATCATAAAATTTATCTAGATTGTAAAAACCTTCAATGATTCTAAAAATCTATTTTTTGAAACCTTAATGGAATTCAAAATCAATAACTTTTAATTTAACATTTCAATCAGTCTCAATTTATAAAATAAGTTCAAAATAAGTAAATTGATAATCATAAAAATTTGTATTCATTAATTTGTAATTATGCATTCAAAATTTTTAAAAATAAAAATCTTATTTTAATTCTTAAGATCTTAAATCATCTAAATCCATTCTAATTTTGTAAAGCTTTTAAAAAATTCATATAAATCCAAATTACACATAGCAAATGCTTCAACAAATCTTACGAAGTTTAATCTCTAATTTTGATCTTTAATCAACTAAAAAATCTTATAATTACCATAGGTGGATGATTTTATATTTTGAAGTCTTGTAACAACTTTGATTTATGATTGGTCTTCTTTTAATTAATTTATATTAAAAGCTATTCTTCACTTTCACTTAAAGATACTTATAATATTTTTTTTTCTAATCCATGTTGTTTTGTCTTATTTATGGCTCTAAAAAGTAAGTAAGAGCTCTTCTTACAAAACTATAGTATTAAAACTAAATATTTTTGATACCTTTTTATCTTTTATTCATTTTTTAAAAAATTATTTTTACTATATTTTTTTAATAAAATTCTTTTATGATATAATCTTTTTTTTTTTACCCAATAGCCATGTTATAACACAATAATTCATACAAACATACAAAATTGTTATAGATCAAGAACTTATAAGAAAAAAGATAGACAAATTATATCAAGATATTTGACATTCATTCTATTTAATATCCAAGATAGAATATATAACTGAATTTATTCAAAATATTGACATAGATTGCTCTAAAAGTCTTCATAAAAACATTCTTCATTGTTGCTTTACAAGTTGCATCTAAGCTGGGTTATATTATAGACTATGGTCTAAAAAATGAAAAATAATTAAAGCCATAATTTGTGCATTTAAATAAAGTCTATAGTTTTTTGAAAGCTTGAACTTAAGGTGAATAATTTGATAATTAGTTAAAAAAAATTATCCTTATTAATTATGTCAACCTATTAATTTGTTGTCAATTTTACATAAAGATGTATTATTGCATCAAAGATTGCTATAGCTTGGCCAAAAAAAAATCCAAGTAAAGAATAAATCTATTTAAAAATGAATAAGATATTATATCAAAGATTAATATTAAAATTCCATATAAAAATATTTAAAATATTATATATATATATACATATATATATATATATATATATATATATAATTATAATTTTAACCAAAAAAATAAGTATTACTACTATTACTGATACAAATGGTTTTATTTTTGTTTGATATAAAAAGATGGATGTCCAAAAGAAACCAACAAAATATTAATACAAAGCCAAATTTTTCTCAATTATTTAAGTACTTTTTAAAATTATTCTACTACATATACCTAAAAATAATATACAAGTAAGACTATGTATTCTTCAAATTGTCCTTCCTAGTCCAATCAAACTAACGTTGTTATAGGACTTTTTATCAAAGACATGAACTAAAAGATGATGCATAAACCAATGAAATCCGTATTAAAGAAAGAATGACAAAATAGAAATAAGGAAGTATGTACATTAAAAAAAATTAAGAAGGCTTATTGCCAAAAGACAAGAAAACTTGAGACTCTAGAAACTAGATTAGAAGCAAGAAAGAAGTTGACAAGAGTGAAGAGGGCTTCACTCTTATCTTTATATATACTATCTAACCAAGGGCTACATGGTGATGTTCTATAGGACCTCTAATATGTGTTGACTTTATAGAACACATGCTTTGACTTACAAGACAAGTTTTTCTATATATGGGCCACATAGTTAGTTTGATCTTCAAGCTAACAATATGTGTGGCACATGGCCAACTTATTGACCACGTTTTTAAACCAAAAAGTCAATTAAAGATACCTATAAAGTCAAAGTAGTGTCTATAAAGCTTCTAAAAAGCTTCCATAGAAGATATTATAGAACTAACTTACTTTTATCTATTTTTACTTACTTCTACTTATTTATATAGGTAATTATTAGCTTACATGTGTATGTCTGTGATATTACCCTCCTTTCTAGGGATGAGTTCCATGAGGAGCGGTCATCTTATGTTGAACAAATCTATGATACGATGAATTGTATTTGCCACATACCCAGATCTTTGTTCTCTTCGAAGATAGTTGATAGGGCCTTTCAACCATCGATAGTGTTCCATATCAAGGCAAAAAGACCACCATGTTATTTGGTTGTTGTTGAGGCTTTTATAACTTCTTCCAAATAAAATATTTGAAAGACCATTAGGAGTTGTTCTTACCTCTAATAAAATTACCAAATATTACGAGTCTCTTCTAAGGTTGTAATACCAAACGCATTGTATCTTGCCATCTATTCAAGGAAAAGCATATTATTTTTGAGGATCTTTATCTTGATTACATCATCTTGAAAGTTGTGACAATTATAATATTTCATCTGACAAGTCAGCAAACAAAGGCTCTTCAGTCAAATCCACTGGCTGTTGGTTCTCCATCTCCTTAGCATCACAACTACAAAGAAGCTATAAATAAGGATTGAAAATAGGATGTTATCTTGCCTACATCTTGTTTCTTTTATAAGAAAAGTTTTCATCTTAATTTTGATGGATATCGTCAATAAAAAGCCTCCACTACCTTTGCTACATTTGCAAGATTCTTTACTGGCTCCCATGTGCATTCACTAATATCATATTTATGCCAATGGACAAGATATTTTAATTTATTTTGGCATCGCCTTGAATCTAGGACTTCTTCTATTTTGAACTCTTCATCATTGTCTACTTCTATAATAGGAAGTAGAACTTATCTTCTTTTTGATATGTCGACTGTCTTGTATAATTTAAGAAGAGACACATGAAATACTGGATGGATTTTCTTTGATTCCAATAGGTATAAACAATATGCAACTGGATTGATTTGTGCAAAAATAGGAAATGGTCCAAGTCTATGATAGTCCAACCTGTTATAAGGACAAGTGGTCTTGATATTGTGACAAAGTAATCATATCTTATTATCCGTGTGGAATGGTAGTTGTTTCTTTCGATAGACATCTGCATTGATCTTTTGTTGTTCTTGAGCTTCTTTTAAATGCGCCTTCATTGTTACATGTACCTGTAATAAATGATTTTCCAAATCTTTTGCCACAGAATTATCATCTTTTGAAAAGCCAAAAGTATCAAGTCGTGGATGATAACCATAATTGACAAAGAAAGGTGTTTATTTTGTAGAAGAATATAGTGTATTATTATAAGCAAATTCTATCAATGAGAAAAGAATTGTCCAATCATCTTGTTGGTACTTCATGATACATCTTAAATACTACTCCAAAACTTGATTAACACACTCCATTTATTCATCAGTTTGAAGATAGAATGTCGAATTAATTTTATTTCTACTTTTAGAATCTTGATACAAACTAAGTTCTCCTATCCAATATAATATCTTTGAGTAATCTATTATAGCGATAGATATTGTCAAAAAAAAACTTAATTATTTCTTCACCTATGATAGATTTTGTACATTGTACAAAATGTACCATCTTGGTAAAACGATCTACTATCATAAATATAGAGTCATAAGCACCTAAGATTGAAAGATCTATGATAAAATCCATAGAAACAGAAGACCATGGTTGTTCTCAAATAGGTAATGGTTGTAGAAGTCCGTAAGGTCGATGACAAGGGGTTTTTGATCTTGAATAAACGTTGCATGACTGAATAAAGTCTTTCACATCCTTTCACATTTGTAGCCACCAAATATCTCTGGATATAAGCTCCAAAGTCTTGTTGTATTCAAAATATCCTCCTACTGTAAAGTTGTGATATGCTTGAAGAATACGTAATCGTGCTTCTCCTTTTGGAGTATATAATCGACCTTTGAAATAGAGTAAGTTTTTTTTGAACTCAAACTTAGAAGTAACTTAGGACTTAGAAGAAAGATTCTTGATATTGTGAACAAGAGGATCAGAAAACAAACTTGATTGGATTTGTTTTACAAGGGTCGAATCAACAGTCAACATTAATTTCATTACTCGAAAATGAAAATGATTTGGCTTCAAGAAAATTGTTCTTTGCTCATTAAAAGATGCATCTCTTTCTTTTGGTGCAAGATAAGAACATCTGGAAAAGACGTCAAATAAACCTTATTATTTTTTAGGTCGATATGTGATCCTAAAATCAAATCTTGATAAGAACATGCTCCTACAAGCTTGGCGATGATTTAAAATACGTTGTCATATTATGTGTTGTTTTGCTCAGAAATGCACGTGGCACTTAGGTGTGGAACGTGAGATTATGTATTACAAGAAGCCAAAAAATTCTAATAGGTTTCGTCCATATGAAAAGAATATAATCTGAATTTCAATTCAAAAGTACTTAAAACACACTTCTTAGTAGTCTCAACCATACATAAATCCCAATTATTTTATTAATGTTATATTTAAGTAATTTAGATTTTTCTTGTAAGCTCCAATCCTAATCAATGAGCTTTAACAAGCTATAACTTCTAATCTGACCATCCACTTGATGTGGAAATTTGCATGCAATTTTCAATATAAGTCTTCTATATGCTCAAGAATTTTTAGTCCAACCTAACTTAAAAATTGTGAGAAAACCTCCAAAAATTGCACTAATATTACTCGGCCATCAACTTGAAAAGTGAAGTAGGAATCCTAGCAATGATTTCTCCCTTTTCAACCATTAACTATGTCTCAAAATTGGTGTATAGCTTGATCTTCAAGTCTTCCAACACCATGCCGATTTTCACCTTAATCTGAGTAATAGATCTTCAAATATCATAGAAATCCTATCCAACCTCAAACTGCCACCTTCGTAAACCCTCTAGTGCTAAAAATTAGATATCTCTAAACTACACTAATAGATCATCACAAAATTTTGTATACACTTAGTACACCCAATAATCCAAATAGTATCAAGTTTTAAGTGTAGATGTCACACCAATTGCACGAACTAGCTAAAATTGCTAGCCCAAATTATATTATATAAAATCCAAATCACTGATGCAAACCCTGACTTTGGGCAACAATTGCTAAGTTCTCCAAAATCCACTCAAAACAATTCTTCTGTCTCTCAAAAGAACTTCAATCTAGCTTTCAAATCCTAACCTTTGATCTTCAAATGAAACCCTATTTTGCCCTAGGTCGTCATTTTAGTAGCCAGAGGTCTAATTTCGACCCTGTCTCACAAATGGTCGACCCTCAAGTATCAATCTATCCTATCCTAAGGATTTTTTAGCCCAACCCTATTTTCAACTTAATTCTAGTATCAACTATACTAATTATTTACCACTTTAATCTGATTTCATCAATTTATGGTCTTTCTAAGGTAGTAGAAGAGTCTGTACAATCTAGTCAATAAAATTACTAACTAATCTTCAACCTACTAATTATTAAGATAAGAAAATAACCTAAGAGGCTTTTATAAAAGCCATGTTTAGATACCTCAAATTATAATTAAACTAAGATAATTAGATATTAATTAGAAATTTAATATTTATTATAATTTCACTATATAGTCGTATTACATCATGACAATCTGCTGACATGAAATATTTGAGATTTTTGTGATTTGTATATACCGTGATTAGATTAGAAGCACCTCCTAGATAATGATGCCATTCTTGAAATGAATCCATGATTGCAAAAACTTCTTTGTCGTAGATTTCATAGTTAATCTCGGCTGCTGAAAATTTTTTAGAATGAAAAACTTTTAGATGAAGTTTATCATTTATTCTCATTTGTGATAATAGAGCACTCAAAGCAAAGTCTAATGCATCTATTTCTATAAATAATGCCTTAAAAAAGTTAGTGCAATATAAGATTGGTATACAAATAAAGGCTGACTTCAAAGTTTTAAAAGATGCTTTGGCTTCTTTAGTCCACTCAAGTTTGTCTTTGCAAGACAAATGTATAAGTGGAGCTATAACTTGAGAAAAGTCTTTGATGAAGATTCAATAATAGTTGAAAAAGCCCAAAAAGCATTGGACATCTCTTACCATTTTTAAAATCTTCCAATTCATAATTATTTGAACTTTCTTAGGATCCATCATAAGTCCATTATTTGAAATGATGTATCCTAAGAAGTCGACTTGAGTAGTGTGGAATATACTTTTTTCTATCTTGGCATAGAGTCCCACATCTCTTAATTTTTATAATGCATGACGAATATGAAGTTCATATTCATTTGTGTTCTTAGAATAGATCAAGATGTTGTCTAGATAACAAATAATAAAATCATCTAAAAACTCTCAAAAAACATCATTCATTAGATGTTGAAAAGTTGCCAATGCATTTATAAGTCCAAAAGGCATGACATTGTACTCAAAATGCTCATACCTAGTTCGAAACACAGTCTTCCATTCATCTCCTTCTTTAATATGTACTAGATTGTATGCTCTTCATAGATCTATTTTTATATAGATCTTAGCTTAATTTTATTGATCAAAAAGTCTAGATATCAAAAGTATAGGATACCTATTCTTGATGGTGATCTTATTGAGTCTTTGATAATCAATACACATTTGTAATGATCCATCTTTTTTCTTCACAAATAAGATTGGAGCTCCTGCTGATGATTTGGAATGGCATATGAAATTCTTGGCTAGATTTTTTTCAATATATTCCTTGAGTTTAGCCAATTCATTTTGTGATAAACTATAGATTGGTCCAAATGGCACTTGTGCTCTTTTTTGAAGGTCAATTGAGCAATCATAGGGACAATATTCTGGAAGAGTATCCACATTTTTCTTTTCAAATACATCTTGAAATTCTTGATATTGGCTGAGAATGCCACTTAAAGTCTTCACATCATTAGAAATAGGCATGGCATAAAGGACACAAGGTGATCCTTCTTTTGCACCATACAAGAAAGTATAGGTTTAATTGCACTAGACTTATGACTTTCTACAAGATTAATTTCACTCTTAATTATGCTTTTAGAAAAGTGAAGGATACAAGAAATCCAATCTATACAAGGATTGTACTTTTCTAATCATGATAAACCTAAAATGACTGGATTAAAAGGAGATCTAATTATATTAAAGATTACACAACTACTATGACCATTTATTACTACATC
Organism: Physcomitrium patens; assembly: GCF_059467195.1. Lineage (NCBI taxonomy): Eukaryota > Viridiplantae > Streptophyta > Bryopsida > Funariales > Funariaceae > Physcomitrium > Physcomitrium patens. The sequence goes on along the minus strand of NC_143427.1, from coordinate 10,732,487 downwards.
TATAGGAAGTGTTTTATGAGTAACATCTCTAAAAGATAACGGACAACTATCTATGACTTCTACATGAATAGGTTTGATTTTTTGTACTAACGAAATTTTATAACTTTTAACAAATTCTATATCTAAAAAACAAGCTAAGGCTCCTAAATCTATCAAGGCAAAGGCTTTATAATTATTAGGTCCTAAACACACATCTATTATAAAATAAAGAGAGGGTTCTAAGGAGAGGATAAGACCTTCATTAGAAATTATATAAGATTCTAGTTGCACGGTCCTAGTGTAGCTGAACAAATTTATTTTCTAACACATTGTCTTTTTTGATAGATGTGATCCTCATTTTTTGATTTCATCACTTCTTTGTACAATGTTGAGTAATGTATTTAGATTCTCTACAATATAAATATAAACCTCCTTGACGGCGACAAGTCTTTTCTTGTTTGGTAAGAGGTTTAAAACATATTGCTTCAATTTACATATTCTCTACTTTTGAATATATGTGTTGAGGAGATGTCGGTGTTGCCATTTAATTGTAGTTGTATTGAGGACCATTTGTACAACTCTCAGATCAAAATTCAAAAAGTCGATTGTCGCATTTTGTAGCAAAGTCAATTGCTTGACTCAATGTTTGAGGATCAGGTAAGTTGAACATCAATTTCTTTACTTCATATTGTAATCTATAGAGAAATTGGCTAATAAGTGCAGTATCATCCCATTTTATATCAGTTAGAAGTTATTAAAATTGTGAAGCACATAACGTTACAAATTGATTGTCTTATCGCAAAATACAAATCTTGTCGGTTGCAACACGAGTTGTATCATGTTTTCTATACATGGATCAAAATACCACCAAAAATGCCTCCACGTTATCCAATATTAGATCTCATCGTTCAAAAAAAGATGAAAACCAAGATAGTGTTGAACCTGAAAGAAGTGTGTCAATGAATCTAACTTAGAATCTTGGAGTTGGATAGCTTTGATGTTGAAGTTCAATTACAAGTTGTATTTGATTGATAAATCTTCAAAATTTGGAACTTCTACAATCAAACTTCTCGAGCAAGGATACTCTTCGTTCTCTAATACTTGAAGAATGTTCCACCATGGGTGGAGGGACATGATTTGGTGCAGATATTGAAGCAGCTCTAATCATCTTTATATCCTCACTTCCTGCCATTCTTGTTGATCCTTGTGGTGATAAGCTAAGGTGATGCATCATAAGCATCAACTCTCTTAATTACTCTTGCATTTGTACCATTATACTCTTCATTTCAATAAACTCTACCATAATAACACTCAAAAAAATATCTAATATCACTCAAGATAAGTAGAAGAAAGGACTTGAGGACAAAGGAAATACTAAGAATAATATCAATTTTGAAGAGGGTAATCCGTAACTTCTAATATGCTTATGTCTTATCATGAAAAAAGAGTAATCCATTCTTAATCAAGACAAGACAAAGCTCTAATACTATAAGTATACTCTTATCAATCTGTCAAGGACATGAACCAAAAGATGATGCATAAACCAATGAAATCCGTATCAAAGAAAGAATGAAAAAATAAAAAGAAAGAAGTACGTATATTAAAAGAAATTAGAAAGGCTTATTGCCAAAAGACAAAAAAACTTGAGACTATTGAAACTAGATTAGAAGCTTGAAAGGAATTGACAAGAGTGAAGAGGGCTTCACTCTTATCTCTATATATACTATCTAACTAGGGGCTACATGGCAATGCCCTGTAGGACCTCCAATGTGTGTTGACTTTGTAGGACACATGCCTTGACTTATAAGGCAAATTTTTCTATAAGTGGGCCACATAGTTAGCTTGGTCTTCAAGCTAACAACATGTGTGGTACATGGTCAACTTGTTGACCACATTTCTAATCCAAAAAGTCAATTAAAGATATCCATAAAGCCAAAGCAATATCTATAAAGCTTCTAAGAAGCTTCTATAGAAGATATTATAGAATTAACTTATTTTTACTTACTTCTATTTACTTCTACCTATTTATATAGGTAATTACTAGCTTACATGCATATGTTCATGACAGTTCTTTAGGCTTTGAGTACAATAATATATGCTTCTATTGCTATATAAATGATTCTTTAATTTAAATTTAATATCTTGTTAGATAAAAATATTAGCAAAGAAACTCTCTATTGAAATAAATATATGATCTTAGCTTTGGTACCAATCCACAAGGTCACTTTTGTAGCCAAGTAAGTCAACAATCAATTGTGGTGTAGCTAATATTTAATTCCAAGCCATAGAATTATACCTATGTTGGAATAAATTATTAATATTTAATAAAGAAATTTCTAATTATTTGGATTAAAATTATATGACATGAACTACTATTACAATTGCTAGAATAAAAATTATACATAACAAAGCATAGTCATGAAAAAAAAATCTTTAAAAAATAATACATAAAAGATAGGTTGAAGTAAAAAATTAATATTAGTATTATCTTTTTTATTAGAGGAGCTTCTACTTAATTTAAAGGTCTACAAAAGAGGTATAACAAGGTAATTTAGATATTGAACTATTATAGACATCTTTAGATAAATGAAAGAAGTAGTTTCTAATAAAACCTATATAAACAAATACTTAGATAAATACCTATGGAGAACCATTTATAAACAAGAGTCAAAATCAAAACTTGAGACATTAAAATAAGTGTCTATAGCAAATGGATTTTTTTTAAATTTAGGAATGAAATATTTTTTTTAATATCCTTGTTGATTTATCTAGAGATCTTGTCATTAATTACTTGATTAAAGATCTAATATTTATATAAATTTTGAAAGCAAATTAAGAATACAATGAGATTTTGATGCTAAAAAATTAACATTAACATTGAAGAAAGAAGTTGTTTAACACCCAAGTAGTTTGCTTGTCTTTTCTTTCGATTTTTAAGTGAAATTCTATTTGAAATTCTTAAATATTTTATTAATTAGAAAATTAAAATATTTAGAAATTTTAAATAAAAATCATTAATTGATTAAAATATTATATAGTTTAAATTTTCTTATTGAATCTACTTAAAATTTATTATGATATGTTTAAATTAATTAAGATTTGATTGGAATTTTTTCAGATTTAATTAAGTTTATGAAATTTATTTTAGAATTTAATTATTATTAGTTCAATATTTTTTAAAAATTTAATAGAATTACATTAGGATTTTTAAAAAATTGATAGAATTTTTTCAATATTTTATTGGAATTTACTTTAAAATTAATTAATATTTTTTCAGATTCATTATAATTTTTTTAAAGTCTTCTTAGAATTATTTTGAATTTACTTGAGATTTTTTGGAGTTTAATTAGGATTTGATAGAATGTACTTATTATTTTTAGAAAATATTTATAATATATTTAGATTACTTGGGATTTTCTTAGATTTTTTATAATTTCATGGATTTATAATTTTAAATTAATAAATAGTAGAATTGATTGATTTAGGATTTCTAAGAGCATCAAGATTGTCATCATGAATATTTCTAAATACCTAAAGTATTTTTGAATTACAAAAAGAATCATAATTTTCAATTACAATAATAAGATGTTTAAGATTCATAAAATCTAATACATTTCAATCATTTCTCCAAACACAATCGAATATTCTTTTAACTATATGATATAGAACCTTTTACATCATGATATAACAACTTCTTTTATTATAAATGAACCAATAATTAGTGATTTAGAAAAATTAATTAGTACCATGATTCGTACCATGATTTGTATTTTTTAGCATTGATATAGATAAAAGAATAAAAATTTAAAAGAACCATTGGATAAAACAATCTAATTTTGTACAAAGAATTTGCTCTAGTTATACAATTGCATCTAAATTTAATAGTAAATCTTTAAGTTTCTAAAATCTTAGCTTTTTCTATTGTAAAACCTTTAAA